>NW_007256465.1:1766-5954 GCF_000164805.1 Carlito syrichta | reverse complement strand
AGAGGACTAATGTTGCTGGAGTCCTGAAATGACTGATTCGTAATATTGTAATGTTAAATTGCTCCAAAACACTTACAGAGCTTGAAGCCCTGTCTCTTGTTTGGCCCATAGCTGACACCCTGGGAATTTTTTGGATTGAGGACTCGTACAACAAAGATTCTTTATTCTTCCTTAGTTAGAGTCCGTATAGTGTCCTGTATATGAGGACTCTCTTTCCCTAGATTCCTGTTTCAAAACCCTGCTTCTTGTTTAGCACATAGTAAGACTCCTTGTAGATGTTTTGATCGAGGAACCGTGTAAAACAGATTTCTTTTTTTTTTCTTAACAAGAGGCTATGTAGTTTCCTGTATGTGAGCACTGCTATTACCCATATTCATGCCTCGAATCCCTGATACTTATTTAGCAGTCAGAATGATGCCCTGTAGATTTCAAGGACTGAGGACACGTATAACCCAGGTTTCTTATTTTTAGCCACAGCCGTGTAGTTGTCTGTATATGAGTACTCCCTTTTCCAGATACATGCGTCAAAACACTGATGCTTATTTAGACCTTAGGAAGACACCGTGTAGTTTTTTAGGGATTGAGAACACATGTCACCGGATTCCTTATTCTTTCTTTTGAAAAGTCCGTGCAGTAGCCTGTATATGAGGATCTCATTTTCCTAGATTAGGCTTCAAAAACCCAAATTCGTGTTTAGCCCTTAGCAAGAAACCCTGAAGTTTTTTTGGGGATTGAGGACACATGAAACCAGATTTTTTATTCTTCCTTAGCAATAGACAGTGCAGTTTCTTGTATATGAGGACTCCCATTATCCAGATTCCTACTCCCAAAAACGTTTTGGTGGTTATCTCTTAGCAATAGGCTCTGTAATTTTGGGATTGAGGACTCGTGTAACCAAGATTCCTTATTCTTCCATAGCAACATGTTGTGTATTGTTCTGTATATAAGGACTTCCATTACAGAAATTTTTGCTTCATTCTCAGCAAGATGCCGAGAAATTTTCTGGTGACCTAGAATTCCAGTTGCTTGGATATCAAGAGAAAGACTCCCAAAAAGTTCTTTTGGAATTGCAACCCAAGATTCCTGGTTCCCTGTTCAGAAGACAACCTAAAAATATGGCGACATAAAAGCCCAGATTGCTAATTAAACCTATTCAAGAGACCTTGTAGATGTAGGCGATTTAGAAATCCAAGAACCGGATTCCCTTTCCGTTCTCAGCAAGATGCCCGGATTTTTCATGTCTATGTGGATACCAAACCTCTGTATACAAAAATGCAGATGCCCAGATATTTCCTGGGGACGTGGAATCCATGATTACTGGTTACATTTTAATAATTCGAACTAAATATTTGGCAACTGCAAAACCCTCGGCCTCTCTCCAAATAAAACTACACATGGACATTTAAGGATTACCAAGTCCATCTTAAGACCAGAGTTACATCCAAATACGGCAAGAAGATATTTTGCTCCAGGAATCTGGCCTTAGTTGTCCCGAGGAACCGAAGGGACTTGTACTACCAGATACCCGTTTACAACTTGCAAGAGGAACAGAATGTTGCTGCAGTCCTGAAATGACTGTTTTATAATACCCATAAGCCAAATATATCCAAAACATGAGACGAGCTCGAAGCCCCGGTTCTTGTTTATCCCGTAGCAAGACACCCTGAGAATGTTTCAGATTGGGGACTAGTGTATCACAGATTACTTATTCTTCCTTAGCGAGGGGCCATGTAGTGTCCTGTATATGAGTACTCGTTTTCCCCAGAATCCTATTTGGAAACCCTGATTCATGTTTAGCCTTTAGCAAGATGTCGTGTAGATATTGTGACAGAGGAACCGTGTAAAACAGGTTTCTTATTTCTCCTTAACAAGAGATCGTGTAGATTCTGTATATGAGGGCTGCTATTAACTATGTTGCAGCTTCTAAACCCTGATTCTTGTTTAGCCCACAGCAGATGGCATGTTGATTTTTAGGACTGAGGACTGCTATCACCCTGATTCTTTTCTTCCTTGACAAGGGGCCGTGTATATTCCTGTATATTAGGACTCTCATTACATAGGTCCTATTTTGAAATTCTTATTGTTTTTTCACCCTTTTCAAGATGCCCTGTAGATTTTTGGAATAGAGGACTCGTGTAATCCAAATTCCTCATTCTTTCTTAGTAAAAGGTAATGGAGTTGCCTGTATAAAAGAACTCCATTTCCCCAGATACATGCGCGAAAAAAACCTGATTCATGTTTAGCCCATAGCAAGACGACCTGAAGTTTTTTGGGGATTGGGGACATGAGTAACGCAGATTCCTTTGTGTTACTTAGCAATAGTCAGAGAAGTTTCCTGTATGTGAGGACTCCTGTAACCTAGATTCCTACTTCAAAAACCTGATTCGTGGTTACCTCTTAGGTAGACGGTATGTAGTATTTGGGATTGAGGACTCATGTAACCAAGATTTCTTATACTTCCTTAGCAATATGACGTGTAGTTTCCTGTATATGAGGATGCTATTACCCACATTCATGCCTCGAATCCCTGATTCTTCTTTAGCCGTCAGCAAGATGCCCTGTAGATTTTCAGGACTGAGGACTTGTATTACCCAGATTCCTTATTTTTAGCAACACCCATTCAGTTGCCTGTATATGAGTACTCCCTTTCACAAATACATGCGTTGAAACCCTGATGCTTGTTTAGACCTAAGGACGACGCCGTGTCGATTTTTAGGGTTTGAGAATACATGTCACCCAGATTCCTGATTCTTTCTTGGGAAAAGTCCGTGCAGTAGACTGTATATGAGTATTTCATTTCCCTAGATGATGCTTCAAAAACCCAAATACGTGTTTAGCCCTTAGCAAGAAACCCTGAAATTTTTTGGGGGACAGAGGACACGTGTAAACCAGATTCCTTATTCTTCCTTATCAATCGACAGTGCTATTTCCTGTATATGAGGACTCCCAATATCCAGATTCCTACTCCCAAAACCTGATATATGGTTATCTCTTAGCAAGACGCTCTGTAGATTTTTGGGATGGAGGACTCGTGTAACCAAGATTCCATATTCTTCCGTAGCAACAGGTCATGTAGTGTTCTGTATATGAGGACGCCACTTACTGAAATTCCTGCTTCATTCTCAGCAAGACGCCGAGACAATTCCTGGTGACCTAGAATTCCAGTTGCTTGAATATCAAGAGAAAGACTCCTATAAAGTTCTTGTGGAATTGGAACCCAAGAATCCTGGTTCCCTTTTCAAAAGACACCCTAAAATTCTGGCGTCATAAAAGCCCAGAATGCTAATTAAACCTATTCAAGAGACCTTGTAGATTTAGGCGATTGAGAACTCGAAGACCCGGATTCCCTTTCCGTTCTCAGCAAGATGCCCTGATTTTCCCTGTCTATGTGGGTTCCAAAACTCTGAATAGAAAAATGCAGATGCCCAGATGTTTCCTAGGGACGTGGATTCCATGATCCCTGGTTACATTTTAATAATTCATACTAAATATTTGGCAACTGCAAAACCCTAGACTCCTCTCCAAATAAAACTACAAACGGACATTTATGGATTACCAAGGTCATCTTAAGATCAGAGTTATATCCAAATATGGCAAGAAGATACTTTGCTCCGGGAATCTGGCCTTAGTTGTCCAGAGGAACATAAGCTACGTGTACTTCCAGATACCCATTTACAACTCTCAAGAGGATCAGAATGTTGCTGGAGTCCTGAAATGAATGATTTATAATTCCCAGAAGCCAAATATCTCTGAAACATGAGACGTGCTCAAAGTCCTGGTTCTTGTTTATTCCGTAGCAAGACATCCTGAGAATTTTTTGAATTGGGGACTAGTGTATCACAGATTATGTATTCTTCCTTAGTGAGCGGCTGTGTAGTGTCCTGTATATGAGGACTCCCTTTATCCAAATCCTGTTTCGAAACCCTGATTCTTGTTTAGCCCTCATCAAGATATCATGAAGATGTTGTGATGGAGGAACCATTTAAAACAGGTTTCTTATTTCTCCTTAGCTAGAGATCGTGTTCATTCTGTATATGAGGACTGCTATTTCTATGTTGCAGCTTCTAAATCCTGATTCTTTTTTAGCCTACAGCAGAAGACCTGTTCATTTTAGGACTGAGGATTGCTATAACCCCGATTCTTTTTCTTCCTTGGCAAAAGGCCATGTATATTGCTTTATATGAGGAG
>NW_007256465.1:0-1345 GCF_000164805.1 Carlito syrichta | reverse complement strand
AACATGATTATGGTGGTAGATATCCTAGGTCACAAAAAGATTTGTAGGGCCAGATCCTTGATTACAACTAACAAGAGTACCAGAAAGTTCCTATGGATCTGTAATGGCAGGTTTAGTGTATCCACTGAGCAAGTAGCTCTGAACTATGTAGGGACCCAGATGCCCAGATTGCTGATAAATCCTTACAAACAGGCCCTGTAGATTCTGGTTAAGGAAAACTCCTATAATCGAATTTTTTTTTCGTTCTCCGCAAGATTCCCTGATTTTCCCTGTCGATGTGGTTTCCAAACTCTGTGTACAAAAAGACAGATGCCCAGAAGTTTCCTAGGGACGTGGTATCTATGATTCCTGGTTACATTTAAAAATACGTACTGAACATTTGGCAACTGCAAAACCCTTGTCCCCTATCAAAATACAAAGAGAAACGGAAGGTGATGGATTACAGGGTTCAGCTTAAGACCAGAATTACACCCATATATGGCAAGAAGATACTTTTTGTCCTGGAATCTGGCCTTAGTTGTTCCGAGGAACCTAACGGACTTGCAGTGCTCGATATCCATATACAACTTTCAAGAGGACCAATGTTGCTGGAGTCCTGAAATGACTGATTCGTAATATCTGAATGCTAAATTTCTCCAAGACATTTGGAGAGCTCGAAGCCCTGTCTCTTGTTTGTCCCATAGCTGACACCCTGGGAATTTTTTGGATTGAGGACTCGTACAACAAAATTATTTATTCTTCCTTAGTTAGAGGCCAAGTAGTGTCCTGTATATGAGGACTCTCTTTCCCTAGATTCCTGTTTCAAAATCCTGGTTCTTGTTTAGCCCTTAGTAAGACTCCATGTAGATTTTTTGACCAAGGAACTATGTAAAACAGAATTCTTCTTTTTTCTTAACAAGAGACCATTACTATGCTATTACCCATATTCATGCCTAGAATCCCTGATATTCCTTTAGCCGTCAGCAAGATGCCCTGTAAATTTTCAGGACTGAGGACTCGTATAGCCCAGATTCCTTATTTTTAGCCACAGCCGTGCAGTTGTCAACATAAGAGTACTCCCTTTTCCAGATACATGCGTCGAAGCCCTGATGCTTGTTTAGACCTTAGGAAGATGCCATGTAGTTTTTTAGGGATTGAGAACACATGTCACCAGGATTCCTGATTCTTTCTTTTGAAAAGTCCTTGCAGTAACCTGTATATGAGTATCTCATTTCCCTAGATTAGGCTTCAAAAACCCAAATTCGTGTTTAGCCCGTAGCAAGAAACCCTGAATTTTTGGCGGGGATTGAGGACGCGTTTAAACCAGATTCCTTATTCTTCCTTAGCAAAAGTCAGTGCAGTTTCG
>NW_007256464.1:1207-6000 GCF_000164805.1 Carlito syrichta | reverse complement strand
GCTCCGGTGATCCTTTCACCTCAGCCTTCCGAGTAGCCAGAACTACAGGCATGTGCTACCATGCCCGGCTGATTTTTTGACTTATTGTAGAGATGAGGTCTCGCTGCCTAGGTGGGTCTTGAACCCGCGGGCTCAGTCAATCCACTAACCTCAGCCTCCCAAAGGCACGGAATTACAGTCTGAGCCACCAAGCCTGGCTTAGGATGTATTCTTAAAGGGGAACCAGCAATCGTTGATTCCAGGTTCCAGGGAAACTTCTTGGCGTATGTGTATTTGTTTGTAAGAGTTTGTATTTCTGTCACCAAAAAAAGTCCGGGCGTCTTCCTGATAATAAAAAAGGAATGTGGATTATGGCAGACCTCAATTCAATTCTACAGGGCTCCAATATAAGGGATTATCAGGAATCTGGTCTTCTAGTCCTCCAAATTCTTCAGAGCATGTTGCCACTTGGAAAGGACAAGTGTCATTATAGATTCCCAGCAACCTTCTGGGCCTCTTGATTGTTGTAACCAAGAAGCAGTCTGTGCAATTCAGTTGGGTTTCTCGGCACAAGTAAAGGCAAATTATGGGACTAAGGCATCATCTTGCCATATTTGTGTATAACTCTTGTCTTAAGATGTAACCTCTAATCCTAAAACTTCCGTTTGTGAATCTATTTGATATGGCTTGGGTGGTTGGCGTTGCTAAGCATGTAGTACATATTTTTAAAGGTAACCAGGAATCAGGATTCCACGTACCTGGAAAACAGCTGGGCATCTGTCTATTTGCATACAGAATTTCGGAATCCAGATCACCCGGGAAAATCAGGCTCTTGCTGAGAACGAGAAGAGAATGTGGGATCAGGGGTCCTCAATCTTCAAAATCTATATGGCCACTTGATAATGCTTAATGAGGAATCTGGACTTGTAGGTTCTTCCATTTTTCAGAGCTACTTTCTACGTGGATACCTAAAATCTCTTATTACAGATCCAAGAAGATTCCCGTCCTTTCAATAGTTGTAATCGAGTATCTGAACCTACTATTTCCTTTGTTTCTATCAACATCTTCTGTCATACTGCAGTTCCCCAGGTATCAACTGGCATTTTGTTACAAAATCCCTCGCTTGAGGTTACCTCAAATACGGAAATTTCCTGTGGTCAGGCTGGTGGAAATTGGAATATTGGGTATAGAATATTACACATTTTTACGATGTCTTTTTAAGGGGAAACTGGAAGCTTGGATTACATTTCCCAGGTACTCATGGGAGTCTTTCTATTGATATCCAAACAACTGGATTCTATGCTCACCAGGAAATATCTTGGGTATTGCTGAGAATTAAACAGGAATTTGCAAAATGGGAATCTTCATATACGGGAAACAACATGGCCTCTTAGTATGAAAGAATAAGGAACCTGGGTGTACGAATCCTCAAATCCCAGAAACCTACAGGGAGTCTTACTAAGGGAGAAAAAGTATCATGGACTTGTATCACTAATCTGAGGAATGGAAGCCCTCATATATAGAAAACTTCACAACCTCCTCCTTAGGAAGAACAAGGAATCTGGGTGACACATGTCCTCGATCCCAAAAATCTACAGTGTGTCTTTCTAAGAGCTAAACAAGTATCAGGGTTTCACAGCAGGACTCTCGGTAATGGGAGTCTTCATATACAGGATAATACACAGCCTCTACCTAAGAAAGCATAAGGATTCTGGTTTGCCCTAGACCCCAAAGCCAAAAATCTACTGGGCGACTTGCTAAGGGCTAAACAGGAATCAGGATTTTGAAGCAAGTATCTGGGGAATGGGAGTCCTCCTATACAAGAAACTTGATGGGCTCTTGCTAAGGGAGAATAACGAATCTGGGTTACACGAGTCCTCAATTCCAAAAATGTTTAGGGAGTCTTGATAAGTCCTACAAGACTCGGACTTCGACGTCCCCATATTTTTCAGAGATGGAATCTATGTGCATATTAAGAATCACTCATTCCAGAAGGCTTGCAACATTCTGGTCCTCTCGATAGTTTAAACGAAATTATGGCACTACAAGTCAATTTAGATTCTGGATCCTCTAATGCCAAATTCCAGGACACAAGTAATCATATCGAGTGCTTTGAATGTAAGCCCTGGGTTCAGGGTTACCTTGTAGTCCAGAAACTTCTGGTAATTCTGCTATTCAGAATTAGGAACTTGGGTTTAGATGTTGCACCATGTTTAGAAGGTATTTTTGGGAGGGCATCAGGGTTTTGGTTTACAAGTCCATAGGAGCATTCAGGAGTCTTTCTATTGGGAGCCACGTGACTGCACTTCTAGGGAACGGGGAAACATCAGGTCGTTCGTCTGAGAACGAAACAGGAATCTCAGACACTATGTCCCCAGAAAGTTTCTACTCATGTTACCAGTGTGCAATAAGGAAAATCAGTTTGCATGTGACCAGAAAACTTCTGGGCAGTTGTTAATTTTTCCCTTTCTTAAGGTAGTTCTCATACCTAGAAGCCTACAGGAATTTTCTAAATGCTAATCAGAAATTTGGAGTTCCAGTCCCCACACTTTTCAGAACTAATTACTGTATACATAACACAAAACTGTCTTTACCAATTCCCAGGAACCTGCTGCTCCACTTCTTAATTGTAACAGAGAATCTGGCCATCTGCTCGGCTTTTTTTGCAGGAGGCTGTAAGGCCAGATCCACAACCCAAAGAATCATGTCGCCATTTTTCGTGTAATTTCTGAATTCAGGTTTACCTCCTAATCCAGAAACTACTACTGGAATTTTCGATTGATATTCGTAAACTGGGATTAGTTGTTCCCAAATATTTAGGACGTGTTCTTAAAGGGGAACCAGCAATCTTGGATTCCAACGTCTTTCTGATATTTTGGGGTTATGATTATTGGTATATAAGAGTTTGTACTTTCACGTTGTCAGGTAACTTCTGGGAGTCTTACTGAGAACAAAAAGAATCTGAGTTACGGGGGTCGCCAATCCAAGAATTCTACATGGACATATTATAAGGGCTAATCTGGGTTCTGGGATTCTATTTCCACACATTCTTTAGGGCAGCAGGTCTCCTGGATATGACAATTTTTTCATTATAGATTCTCAGCTACCTTCTGGTGTTCTTGATAGTTGTAACCGAATATGTGGACCCTCAAGTCCATTGGGTTTTTCGGGACAACAAAGGGCAGATTACAGGACCCAAAGAATCTTATCACCATATTTTTATGTAAGTATCGCCTTAAGATGTACCTTGTAATTCTAAAACTTCTGTTTGTTCTTCTATTCTGATAAAGTCCTGGTGTTTTGAGGTTGCCAAATGTTTATTATGTACTTTTAATGGTAACCAGTATTCATGGATTCCACCACCCTAGGTAATTTCTGGGCATCTGCCCCTTTGTATCCAGAGATTTTGGATCCACATCACGAGGGAAATCAGAGCATCTTGCTGAGAAAAAAAGGAAATGCGGTTCTAGCAGTTCTCATTCGCCCTAATCTACAGGGCCTCTTAAAAGGTGTAATCAGCAATCTGGGCTTCAGGATTCCTACATTTTTCAGAGCTACTAGCTCCGTAGATACACATAATCGGTCATTAGAGATCCCCAGGAACATTCCATTCACTTGATATTTGTAATCGTGGATCTGGCCGAAATATCCTTTTGAGTCTTATGAACATATAGTACCATAATCAGGTACCCCAGGATTCAAATGGCGTATGGGTACAAAATGCCTGTATTCATGTTACCTCAAACTTCAGAATTTTCTTGTGGTCAGGCTGGTGGGAATTGGGGCATGGATTTAGGAAAGTCCACAGTTTGGGGATGTCCTTTTAAGGGGAACCAGGAATCTTGGATTCCAGTTCCCCAATAAAATTTTGGGAGTCTTTCTCTTGATATCCAAACAACTGGAATTCCAGGTCACCAGGAAATATCTCAGTGCCTTGCTGAGGCTGTAGCAGGAATCTGGGTAATGGGAGTCCTCATATGCAGGGAACTACAAGGCCTCTTGCAAAGGAAGAATAAGGAATTTTGGTTGCACGAATTCTGAGCCCAAAAATCCACAGGGCGTCTTACTAACAGATAACTATGAACCAGGTTTTTAATGTAGGAATATGGGCAGTGGGAGTCCTCAAATACAGGAAACTGGACTGCCTATTGATAAAAAAGAATAAGGAATCTGAGTTACACCTGTCCTCAATCCCTAAAAAACTTCAGGGCGTCTTGCTAAGAGCTAAACACTAATCAGGGTTTATGAAGCATGAATCTGTATAAATGGGCTCCTCATAAATAGGCAAATACACGACCTTTAGGTAAGAAAGAATTAGGAATCTTGGTTCCACGTGTTCTCTATCCCAAAAGAACTACAAGGCCTCTTGCTAAGGGCTAAACAAGAATAAGGAATTTGAAGCAGGAATGTGGGTAATACTACTCAAAACAGGAAAATTCGAGGCCTCTTTTTTAAAAAAATAAGGAATCTATTTTACGCGGTTCCTCAATCACAAAATCTACATTGCGTCTTGCTAAGGGATAAACAAGAATCAGGGTTTGGTGAAGGAAGAATAAGGAATCTGTATTACACGAGTCCTCAATCCGAAAAAATTATCAGGTCGTCTTGCTACTGGAAAAACAAGAATCAGGGCTTCGAGCTCCCCTCATGTTTTGGAGCTATTTAGTATGTCGACATTAGGAATCAGTCAATTCATGACTCCAGCAACATTCTTTTCCTCTTGGTTGTAGTAAACGTGTATCTCGCACTGCAAGTCTGTTAGGTTCCTCAAGACAACTAAGGCCAGATTCCAGCACAAAAGGATCATCTCGCCA
>NW_007256464.1:0-824 GCF_000164805.1 Carlito syrichta | reverse complement strand
TCCAAACAACTGGAATTCTAGATCACCACAAAATATCTCGGTGTCCTCCGGAGAATGAAGCAGGAATCTGAGTAATGGGAGTCCTCCTATACAGGATAATTCATTACTCTTGCGAAAGATGAATAAGGAATCTGGTCATCATGGGTCCTCAATAACGAAAATCCACAGTGCGTCTTTTAAGGGCTAAACAAGATTAGGGCTTCGAGCACCCCTCATGTTTTAGAGGTATTTGTTATGTGGATATTACGAATCAATCATTCCTGGACTCCAGCAACACTCTGGTACTCTTCATAGTTGTGAACGAGAATGTGGCACTACAAATCCATTTAGATACTTAGAACCTCTGATTCCAGATACAGGAGACTAGAAATTCTCTCGAATTTTTTGTATGTAAGCCCTGATCTCAGTGTTACCTCGTGCTCCAGAAACTTTTGTGGCTCCACTGTTCGTTATTAGGTATTTGGGTTTGGTGTTCGATTTTTTAGGAGGTATTATTGGGAGGGAACCAGGAATCTTAAATTCCAAGTCCCCAGGCATATTCTTGTCATCTTTCTATGGGTATACAAGAGTCTGGAATTCCAGGCCAACAGGAAACATCTCGTCGTTTTGCTTAGAAGGAAATAGGAATCTGGGTAACTGTGTCCCTTGAAAGTTTCTACATGCTTTATCTAAGAGTAACCTGGAAACTCGGTTTCCATGTAACCTGCAGACATCTGGGCATTTGCTAAATTTTCCGTGGCTTAAGGCAGTGCTCATACTTAGGAATCAACAGGGACTTTAGCAAATGCCAATCTGGAATCTGGAAGTCCTGGTTCTCATATTAT
>NW_007256463.1:2112-2714 GCF_000164805.1 Carlito syrichta | reverse complement strand
CTGGAAGGGATCCTAGGGAAATCCCACATCAAAGTGGGGGCATTATTGGGGGGGTTGGGGCAGAAACGTGCCGAGATTTGGGGACCCTCATATGGGGGGAGACCGGGGGGAGAAGACTAAGCAGAAGGTTTGCTGGAAAATGCATTTCTTCCTTTCTTTCTTTCTCTTTCTTTCTTTCTCTTTCTCTCTCTCTCTCTTGTTTCTGCACTAGGTAGCCCTGGTTGCACTCACACCTCCCAACTTGGGTCTTGCTCTCGTCCTTGGCCTCCCAAACTGCTGTGATCACAGGCTTTCCATTTGGTCAACACCCTGGTCTTCCTACCTGGTTTTGAACTCTGGACCTGAGATGATCCTCCCACCAAGGCCTGCCCTCACACAAGGTTTTCTGGGTTTTCCTTGGTGTCGAGTTGGGGGTTTGCTATGGTGTCCAGCCTGCTCTCAGCCCTTGAGCTCTGGCCATTTTGCTGTCTCAGCCTTCCCAATGCTGAGGAGACCAGTGTGAGTTGCCTGGCCAGCCACCACCAGATGGTTAGAGAGTCAGGCCCTCCCTTTCCTTGAGGTGACCCCTGTAGGAGTGATTGGGTCCACCCTAGGGAACAGGC
>NW_007256463.1:0-826 GCF_000164805.1 Carlito syrichta | reverse complement strand
GAGACTCCCTCGGCTGGGATGATGTACAGGAGCATGACCATGACTTCAGGCACCACCACACCTATCTTGATTTTAGGGTCCTCATGCTTAAATGAAGTCTGGCTATGTCTCCTGGGCTGGTCTCTGACCTCTGGACACAGGCTGCCTCCCATCTCTGCCTCTTAGGGAACTGGGCTGATGGCAGAGAGACAAGGTGCCTGGCCTGGACTAGCACGTGCTGTCAGCAGGGTAGACACAAAAGCAGGCCCTGGAATGGAGGCCACCACATCCCATGTAGCCGGGACCGCTGGTGCCACCACACGCTCCCTTGAGTGTTTGTGTCCTGGGAAGCAACGAGATCTCGCTACATGACCCAGGCTGTTCTCAGACTCCCAGGCTCCAGTGGACCCCTGCCTGGGTCTCCCAAAGCCACAGCCCAATTGTCTGCCACACAGTCTGTTGGCAACTCTAGGCCCAAAGTTGGTGCCTCCTTCCCAAATGATCTCTGTCTGTTAACCATGATCCCAACCCCATAGACAAATGGATGCTCTTCTCGCTTTTCATTTTTCCTTTTTTTTGAGTCGGGGTCTCACTCTGTCGCCCAAGCTGGAGCGCAGTGCCTTGCTCCGGCCACTGCAGTCCTGGGCTGCAGGGCTCCAGCGTGACTTTCTGCTGCCTTTGGAGTAGCCAGAATTACAGGCACGTGCAACCATGCCCAACTTATTTGGATAAGAGGTGCCCAGGTGGGTCTCAGCCCACAGCTTCTGGCCGGTCACTCGCCTCAGCCTGCCAAAGCGCTGGATTGATGAGGTTGAGCCCCTGAGCCTGGCACTATCCTTCATCAAAA
>NW_007256462.1:0-13891 GCF_000164805.1 Carlito syrichta | reverse complement strand
CAGATTTGAGCATGGGAGCCACATTTCTACCAATTCCAGACTAAACAAAATACAACACACAATGTGAATGAGGCATATGGTGGAAACTGTGACTAAGGGCCCCTGTTCCTCCAGAACTGCACTGGGAATGAGAACCCCCACTAGATTACTTAGGCGATCTGTGGAATGAAGGACACCTTTTAAGCTGCCACCAACGTCAGGCCATCTAGTCCAACCATGTCCCAGGAATGAAGAAGTTGGGGATTTCTTGTGCCACCATTTGTCCAGAAGCAGAGGGATGAGCAGCTCTGAACAATTTCCCATATTCTTCCTTTGTTGTTTTCAAAGACTGATGTTGGATCTGACAGCCCTTGGCACCAAGGAAAGACTCAGGCTGGGTCAATTGCAAAACTAATATCAAGGGAGCCATGTGTGCATGTGTGGTGTGTGTGTGTGTCCTGATGGGATGATCCCTCATTGTCTTGTTCTACCCCCAGAGAGACTCTAGCCTCTGTCATGTGATTGTGAGAGGTGCTGAGGCTAAGTGAGGATGGGGCGTGGTGGAGATCAGGTTTCAAGAGTATATGAGCCCTTCAGGGGAGGAGAATGAAGCTGGGAGACCTTACCAGGAATGTGACCATCCCTCATGCATGTTGTCTAAGAGTAGGTGGAGATAGATGCCTCTCTCTGTTCTGCCCTGTGTCAGCGAGGGCAAACTTGGGCTTCTGGGACCCCAGTTGCCAGAGCAGAGGAGGCAGAAGCCAACAAGTGGCATTACACACTCATGTCTAAGTCCTCTCATTTTGACACAGTGATCCTGCTGTGTTGGCTGTATTCTGGTGATCTGGGTGCCTGAAACACAGCAGAGCCCGGATCCAAAATTCCTGAATCTCTATTCCACAGCCATAGGCAAGACATTCCTGGAGACTTGGAGTGCACCTGAGCTCTGGTATACAGGCTTTCTGAAGACCTAGACAGGGTCCCATTGTAACTGCCCTTTGTTTAGAGCTGATAGCTTTCCTTTCCCTTGTCTGCACCTGACCTCATGCCTGTCATGATTGAAGCTGGTATGATCTGGCATCCATTGTGGGGGAAGAGGCTGTCTTTTTTCCCCTGCTCCAACAGCCTCAGGTGTGGGAGTGAGCAGTTGGATACCCCTGATGGACCTCCGAGGTCTGGTATCAATGGGAGTATTTGTAGAGACCTTGTTTTCACTTTTCAATCCTCTTCAGGCACAATGACTGTAAAGTACTCCAAAAAATCCAGTCAACCACCCTCTTCCTTCCATCTATATTACTATGGTGATCCAGAAGGTAGGTAGGTGGTAGAGGGGGCACTCGCTGATGCTCTCTTTCCCTATCCAAGCCTGGTGTATGGCATGTTGGGCAGAGGATACACCTGTAACTGTAAGATGCAAGGTTGAGTCCAAGTTCTTCTAGGCCAACACTGGGTGAGGGAGGGCACAACCAAGAAACCATTCCAGAAAGATACACAGGTTCTATCCTAGTATTTCTGAATAACCAGCACTTTGGATCAGTGCAACAGAAACAAGAACTATTTTTTGAATTATACCTCATCGGTCAGAATTATTCTCTTCATTAATCCTGTTATGATTCTTTTGGCATTTTCTAGTGCATTTATGAAAAATAGGTAGTATATGCAACACCTAATATACAGAATGTGTAATATACAATTTTATATATAATAGAATGTGCATATAAACATATTTATATATAGTACTTATTATAAAACACAGGTACCTCATGGACTGTGATTACAGTCTTGTCACCTATGAGTCATTCTTTGGATACACTGAATAAAACAGCACGTGTTCTTTATCCCTGAAGGTTTATCATAGAGTTGAGGACTGAAAAGTTCACATCAAGAGTCAGATAACATAGAAAACAATGGCCTCCGACATTCCCACAGGCAGTGGCTGACACCGGCAGACATTATGAGGTCTAGGGTCTCTACCCCAGCTGCACGGATCACACAAATCTTCCATGTGAGGTGGGGTTTAGGCCTGGCCTCCAGCAGGGGCAGTTCTGGAGAGGTCAGAGTGCTGAGCAGGAGGGGCCGTGAGCAGCGGAGAGATGCCAGAGTCATTTTATAGATGAGAAACCTGATATGCAGAGAAAGTAAAGTACTTATTCAAAGCCATTCAGCCTGATGCCAGCAAGAACCCTAACTCAGGGCACCTGTACCCAAATGAGGACAAGAGAAAATAACTTCTTCCATAGTCCTTTTGAGTGTTTCAGGGAGGAGCTCACAATGGAGGCCTGGATTGGGCATTTTGCTGCATTTCCAGCACATTGCTTGATTGACTGCCTCTGAGGACAGGAGATTGTCTTGGTTCTGGATGGGCCCAAATTTGGTACTTGGAAGCTTGGCAGGCCACAAGAAGGAACACAATTCTCCCTGAATATGGTTAAGGGAGAGCAGGATATGGAGTCAGGGTCCCTTTGGGAATCTACCTTACAGAATCTGCTTCTACCTGTGTAGAAAGAAAAGTTGCCGTTACTATAAACCACACAAGAAGCAATATTCACTCTTCTTTTATCTAAGTTCTGACAGAGGCTTTGTTTTCAAGTTTCAAAGATCACATGAAACACAGTGTCATATTGGTGGAAGATAGATGAGTCCTAGCACTGATCTTTCTGGGTTTTCTAGCATTTCAGATGCTGCCTTTGCTACAGCTCTTTTCTGGGAGCCCCATTCCCTTACTCTGTTCACAGTACACAGTAGCATAAGACTTAGTTTGACAGCGCCAGATCTGTGATGCTTCCAGAGAACACCTGAGATCAAGTAAAATGATAGTCCTAGCTACGTGCTGACTATGATTAGCATGCACAGGATCATTAATCACAGTGCCCAATTAAAACAGTAGGTTGAAACAAGGGAGGATTCAAGTAGATAATAATGATAACACATAGAATTCACGAGACACTTATTTTGTTTGAAATACTGCATGAAGAACTTCAGACAGGTTACCTAATTTCACCTTGAAAAAACTTTATATGGGTGGAATTATTACCTCCATTTTATAGGTGAGAAACCTGATACTCAGAGAAAGTACATTATATGTTCAAACCATTCAGCCTGATGCCTGCAAAAACCCTAACTAATGCCCACACTTCATAATGTGACAATGAGCCACAGTGTCATGTCAATCACAGGATGCCATGTGATTGTATACCAGTCTCTTGGAAACCAGGTACCTAACTAGAGTCTTTAAAATTTCCCTAAAAGTTTCTACGAAATAAGATGGTTGATTACTCCTGATTTAAAAACTGTGGTCAGTGGGTTTGTTGTGCCATGAAATTAATCATTGATGTCAATACAGATTTTTAAATAAATGTTTGGATCAGTACTATGGTGACTGACTGCTTAATCTGCCCAGCACTGTGAAGTTTTTAAAAACAAGAACTGGCAATGCTAACAGTGTGATAGTCCTGGGTACTCTATGGCAAGTTGGTCACCCTCATCAGAGCTGTCTCTTCAGACTGTAGCTTCAGGTTAGATCAAGTGTTAATTGAGTAGAATCAAAGAGACAAGGAGAAAGAAGCTGAATGAGCTAGTCTGTGAGAGCTGAGAACCATTTCTTCTTTTCTCCCTTCCCTATGGGTGATGCAGTGTTGTCCCAAGGGCTGGAGACTGAGACGCCACCTCCTCTTTCTGCTTAGCTCCATCTCTTTGCATTCAATCTCCTCTTCACACAGTGTCTACTTTCCATTGTTCTTCCTTGATCCTTTGGTCACTTCCAGCTTTTCATTTAGTTTTTCTGTTTAGTCATCTACTCACAGATAATCATTTCAAATAAGGGATCCAGAGAAAATGTGTGCGACACTATTTTACCCTTTCCCTCTCTTTACACAGAGATGATGTGCAATTGGGTTATATTCCAAATGGCTCACTGGTAGTGCAGGACCTGGAACTCCTCCTGGGCCAAAGAAATGTGGTATACTTACCTGAATACTGGCTCAAGCACTGTGCAATTCATTAACTCCCCTCTCCACTGAGGACTCCCTGCCAGTTCCTGCTCCATGCTCTCCTCATAACTCCTTGAAGTCCCAGGAAACCTCCTTTGCCCTCCTATCTGAGAAGTCCCACTGGGCCTGGAAATAAGGCACCACTCCCCAGAGCCTCCTCTAAACACTTGCAGTAGGGGAGCTGAGGGGCTGTTCTGTCCTCAATGTTAGAATGAGGAAAACATTGAAGGAAGAGGAAAGAGCTACAGCATGGTGGATGTAGGGTAGGGGGAGGGAGAGGCTCCTTTGGATGCAGGCTGAGGTTTGACTGATTTATTTACCTAGTGATTAGGTGATGTAGGGATAGGGTTAAGCATTTTACAAACACAAACGCATTTGAGTCTAGAGTGCTCCCAGAGGAAGGTGATACTTTTATCCTCATTTTATAGTTAGAAAGCACAATATATCACTGATAGTGATCACAGGAGCTGTGGAAATAGGCAAAGACCAATCAAATGAGAAGAGCAAAAGTTATTTATTCAGAGCTTGTTACAGCAAAGGAGTCAGCCACTAACATTGTGTTTTGGTAGAGACTCACCAGCAGAAAGAGGAACAGGAAATCATTATAGTGCAAATATTGGAAGGTTTCAGCTGTGCTCTGACTGGATGCTGTTAACTTGGGGAAGTGGTAGAAGGTCTAGGTAGTAGTGGGACACTCCACATGAATTGTTAGGGGATAATATTTGGCTCTCTCTGGTTGGTCAGGAAAGCTCTCAATTATTGATCAAACTCTGACCCTTTTGGGAAGATTGCTACAGGAGTTATTCTTTGGCTTCCTGATTGCTCACTGTAGATCATAGTTACTGCAAATACAGGGTCTATTTTTACATGAGGATTGGTTATGGTCATTTTATATATTCAGTGTCAGACAATCCTCCTCACAGGTGTTTGAAATAGGATAAATTCACCTTTGTGTGTTGGGACAAGTGACCTTTTTTTTGTCTTAGGCTTCTCTTGGGACAGGAGAAGTAGCCATTACTGTCTTCCTACTAGGATAAAACCATCAAGGACACAGAGATGAGATGTTTGTGTTGACTTTCTGTTCACCAATCTAGTAAAACATGTTTTGGTTAGAACAGTATCACATTTCTTCTATTACTGTTAAGCTGAAAAAAAAAAGGGGGAGATCTTTGTCCCTTAATGCTTCCAAAAAGCAAGTTAAAAAAAAAAAAGCAAAGGCTGTTTGTGGGACCATTTGACTCATGCATCCTATGTTGCATTTCTTCAGGAGGACAGAGGGAACTTGGAGAATCAACAGTGATAAAGGCCCCATAACTGACAATTCCTGTCAGGGGTCTGGTGCTCCTAAGAGACCTTCAACAGCCCCTTCTTTTGTTTATAGGGCCTGGTGAATGTGGGAACTTCATCATGGAACAACCAGGCAAGATCACCCATATTCTCAGTCAAAAAACTTCTTGTGTTTGGATCATCCTGCTGAAACCAACACAGAGAATCCAACTGATATATCCTATCTTCCAGTGAGTGCTTAGGATGTGATTTTCTGTACTGATGTTGCAGTTTTTTAGGAGAAAACTTCCTCTTAGCTTCTATCTGTTTATTTTCACTCATTCTCCAGTGGCATATAAGTAAATTTGGATTCTTTCACTTCTGAATGAGACTCCTTTAAAAACTCCCTGAATTCTGGATAAAGTTTAGTCTCCCTCAGATGAATTTGCACAATCCTTCCTGATATCTCTCTTGGATTTCCCCTCACTTCTGATCACTTTTCTCCTCTAGCTTACCCGTCAGTGCTGAGACGTGACACTGAGATTTCTAGACATACCTGATTGTTTGGTCATCCCATGCATTTGATCATATCAGCCCCTCTGTCTGGAATACATCCTTTGAGCCCTACCAGACCCATCTGCCCTCTGCTTCTGTTCTTTATTCCTATTCTATTGTACCCTATTGTATTCTTTATTTCCTTTTTTATTCTCTTTGAGAATGGGAGTTTTGACTTCGAGTGAATTTCAAAATATTATTCTTGAATGAATGAGTTAATGCAATAAGTTCATAAAAGGTATTTCCAATGAGGGATTAACTAACATATTTATATTCCCAGACATTCTTTACTTATTTTATAATGGGGACCCCATTCCATCAATTCCAGATCAAGCCAGACACAGCCCACAATCGTGGATAAGAAAGATGATGGAGTCTGTGTGACTAAGTCCTCCGTCCCCTCCAGCCATCCTATGGGGTTGGGACCTCCACTAGGATATGCAGCTGCCCTGTGGAATGAAGGACATCTTTGAGACAACTGCCTCAAAAATAGGTCTCTAATCAACTACTCTAAATGTGCTGTAGAGACTTTTAAAAGGGATATGTAGCTTAGGAGACCAGGATAATGGAACAAGGAGAGAAGGAAGTTAAATAAGGACCTAGGTTGAAGGAATTGGGCATTTTCAGTGTTGCCATTTGTTCACAGACAGAGGGATGGACAGCTCTGAACATTTTTCCATATTGTCCCTATGTGAATCTGACTGTCCTCTCTATAAAAAAAAAAAAAGACTCAGACTGGACCAAGAAGAAAAAGAGTATAAAGAAAGTTGTGTGTGTGTGTGTGTGTGTGTGTGTGTGTGTGTCTGTATTGCCTGTTAGGATATTTCCTTGTTGTCTTGTTATACCTCAGAGAGGATTCAACTCCTCTTCTGTGCATGTGTGGCATGCTGAGTTCTCAGTGGAAACAAGAGGTGGAAAAGTACAGAAATAAGAGGGAAATGTGACAAACAATATTCACACTATCTCACTGTAGGTAGAGATGGAGCACCCTCTCTTTCCTGCTGTCAGATAAACTCAGGTTGAGAGGGCTGTGCTGCCACCTCCTGCCCTATTTGCCATGGGAGGGAGAGGGAGAAACCTGGGAGTGGTGTCCACACTCTCAAGTCTGAGGCCTCTCACTCTGAAACAGTGGCTGGGGTCTGAATAAACTCAGCACTGTTGGCTGCATTTTGACCCAGGTGGGGATCTGAAACAAGTCAATTCCTCAGAATTACTCTCCTGTGTTGGAATCTCAGAGCCATCTGTAAGGCTCCCAGGGAACCTGGAAGCCTAGATGGAGCAGAAAGCCCCTATAGTGAGGTGGCAAATGTCTTGAGATGACTCCTTTTTGCCCATAAGAACTGAGTGAAATTCATCCCATTGTCTTCACTTGGTTTCACACTATGTATGAATGTAGCTGGCATGAGCCAGTGTCCTGTCACTGAGGATAAAGGCTGCCTGATGTAAAGGTTGATTCCAAAAGCTCAAGCTTACCTTTTTTTCTGTCCCAACAGCCTCACCTGTTTGAGTGAGCAGGTGGAAATCCAGGATGGACCTCTTGGCTCTAATGTCCTTGGGAAAGTCTGTCAAGGCACCTTGCTTCATTATCGCTCTTCTTCCAACACCATGACCATCAAGTATATCAGAATTTCCAGCCTCCTGCCCACACAGTTTGGAGCATATTACTGAGAAGGTTCAGAAGGTAGTTGGGGGAAGGACACCCTCTGCTTCTCCCTCCTGTAGAGAGTTGGGTAACATGGCATGATGGGCCAGGAGTTGTTTTGTGACAGTTGGGTTAGGGTTGAGCTAATTCTTTGAATTTGTTAGTTAGAGAAGAAGAGTGACTATGATCAGTGGCCCCTATGGATACATACACAGGTCATCTAATGTAAGAGGGGGCACCTTTGGAGGGTAGGCCTCTTGTAGTACAGGTTTCACTCACTAGGTAAGTGTTCTAGGAACCTATCAGTATCAGTGTATCAGCTAATATTGTTGTAAGAGGCTGCATTTGTCTTCAGTGAAATATTTTGTGACCAACAGGTGGCTGGTTCTTCCACCATAACAATGTGCCTGACCACACTGTGCTGAGAATTCAGCAGTTTTGGACCTAAAACAGCATGACCTTCTTGCCCTACCCTCCCTATTCACCTAATTTTGCCCTGATGACTTTTTTTTGTTTGTTTCCTGGATGAAAAAAGTCCTCAGTGGGAAATGTTTTGCCAATATGGAAGAGGTGAAACAAGAAAATTAGTAGAAGCACTAAAAGGCATCAAAATTGACATCACGATCATGAGCCTCAAAGCCACGGCACCTGAGGAATTTTCTACAATTGGACTCAGGTCTCCTAGATCCAAGCACTTAACTCAAGTCACTGAAATGGTGAAAATCACAGTTACTAAGGAAATTTGCTCATCCTCAGTTGAATATTGCATTCAATGGTTTTATCCTTTACCAAATTGATCAGTGGTGTCTTTAGTGTTTACTACAAGAAACATAAGGTCTGAGTTAGGTTAATTGAATGCCCTTGGTCTTGGAACCAAAGACTTTCAGTGCTGAAAGTGTTAAAATCATGGGCGAATTGAAAAAGGCTAATCACTTCCCTCATAGCTAAGTGTTCTGTCTGTGGCTCCAGAGTTGGGAACATTCCATTTTAAGTGGAATCAGACACAAATGGAGAGAGTGAGTGAGCTGGTCTGTAAGGGCTGACAGCTATTCCATCCCCACCCCTTTCTCTCTGGGCAACCAGGGTTGTTTCCAAGGAGACAGTGATGCCACCTCCTCTTACTGCTCAGTTCTGTCTTTTTGCACTCAAGCTTCTCTTCACAGTGGCGTCACTTTTCATTGTCTGCCTTGATCCATTGGCGATGTCCACATTTTCATTTTGTTTTTCTGTTTTGGTGTCTTTTCAGAGACAAGTGAATCATCAGGAAAGCCAAGAGGAAACTGAGAAAAATTGTTTCATATCATTCTTTTTCCTCAAATTGAGTATATATGTTATATAGCTGGAGTCCAGATGACTCACCTAGGATATGTTCTTGGCCTAAAATAAGTTACTTTTGTACTTGGTCATCTGCTTCAGCCTTCACAATCCCTAATTCCCCCTCCCACCTTCTCCCCATACTCTCTCACAGCTCCTTCTGGGCCCAGGGAACCCTCATATCTTAGCAATGTCACTGGGCAGGAAAAGGAATGGCCTCTCCACAGAACCATATCCGAGGAAAATGGGGGCCTCCTTAAATGCCTGGAGTCTGGAGACCTGAGGGGCTGTTCCGTTCTCAGTGTTAGAGATGAAAGCATTGAAGGAGGAGGAAAGAACTGTGGCACGAAGCATGTGGGGGTAGAGGGAGGAGAGGTTTCTTCACAATGCTGGTGACTTGATTATTTCCATGCTTAGTGCTCAGAATGTGCCAAGTACAGAAAAGACCTCCACAAATATGAACCTATTGGATACTAGAATATCTATGAGGAAAGTATCATCTTTATTCCCAATATAAAGTTTGGATACTGAGGCATCACTCAGAGTAATAGGGAAGTCACTCAAATAAAATTTTAAAGTAAGAGCCGGGCTCGGTGGCTCAGCCTGTAATCCCACGCCTTGGGAGGCTGAGGTGAGTGGATTGCCTGAGTCCGTGGGTTTGAGACCTGCCTGGGCAACTTGGTGAGCCCTCATCTCTACAATAAATCAAAAAATTAGCCGGGTGTGGTAGCACGCGCCTGTAGTTCCAGCTACTTGGAAGGTTGAGGCGGAAGGATCGCCGGAGCCCAGCAGGTCGAGGCTGTGGTGGCCGGGAGCGGCCACTGCACTCCAGTCTGGGTGACAGAGTAAGACTCCAACTAAAAAAAAAAATTAAAGTAAGATGGGCTCTTATTGTGTGAGGGATTAGCCTTCTTCTTTTTCCTTTTTAATGGGTATTGCATAAATCTGTAGATTGCCTTGGGTAGGATGGATATCTTAACAATGTTGATTTTTCCAATCTACTAGCATGGAATATTTTTACATTTGTTTGTGCACGTCTCTGGTTAGGAAGATGCCAAGGTATTTGATTTTTTTTTCTGGCTATTGTGAATGGGATTGTGCTTTTTATTTGGGTTTCTGTGTGTTTGTTGTTGGTATGTAGAAATGTGACTGCCTTTGCACATTGATTTTACACACTGAGACTTTGCCAAAGTCCTTTATCAATGCAAGGAGGTTTATGACAGATTCTCTAGGGTTTTCGAGGTGTAGAATCATGTCATCTGCAAAGAGGGACAACTTGACTTCCTCTTTTCCTATTTGGAAACTGCCAATCTCCTTCTCTTGTCTGATTGATCTAGCGAGGACTTCCAAAACTATGTTGAAAAGGAGGGGTGAGACTGGGCATCCTTGTCTTGTTCTGGTTTTCAGGAAAAATGGTTCCAATTTCTGTCTGTTTAGTAGTATGCTGGCTGTTGGTTTCTCGTAATGGCTCTTACTATTTTGAGGTATGTTCTATCTATGCCTAGATGTTTGAGGGTTTTTATCAAAAAAGGGTGCTGGATTTTATCAAAAGCTTTTTCTGTATCTAATGATATAATCATGTGGTTTTTGTTTGTAAATCTGTTGATGTATTTAATTGCGTGTATGGTCTTACAAATGTTGAACCAGCCCTGCATCCCAGGGATGAAGCCTACTTGGTCATGGTGAATGATTTTTTGAGATGTGTTGTTGAATTCGGTTTGCTAGGATCTTATTGAGAATTTTAGCATCAATGTTCATCAAGGATATTGGCCTGTAGTTCTCTCTTTGTTGGATCTTTATCTAGTTTGGGTATCAATGTGATGTTAACTTTGTAAAATGATTTGGGAAGAGTTCCATCTTTCTTGATTGCCTGGAATACTTTCAGTAGGATTGGTATCAGCTCTACCTTGCAAGTTTTGTAGAATTCAGCTGGAAAGCCATCTGATCCAGGGCTTTTGTTTGTAGATAATTTTCTTATGACATAGTCAATTTCCTCGATTGTTATTGGTCTGTTTAGGGTCTTGATTTCTTCTTGATTCAACCTGGGGATGTTGTGTGATGTCAGAAAGTCCTCTATTTCCTTTAGGTTTTCAAGCTTATTTCCATATAAGTATTCATAGTAGTGTCTAATAATCTTTTGTATTTCTTCAGGATCAGTTGTGACTTGGTCTTTTGCATTTCTGATTGTGTTATTTGGGCTTTTTCTCTCTTTTTTCTTGGTCAGTCTAGCTATGGGAACTTCAATCTTGTTTATCCTTTCAAAGAACCAGCTTTTTTTCTGTTGATTTTTTGAATTATCTTTTTGTCTTCTATGTCATTAATTTTGGCTTTTATTTTGGTCATCTGGATTCTTCTGCTGAAGTTAGGGTTTTGGTGGTCTTGCCTTTCCAGCTTCGTTAGGTGGTTTGTGATCTTTCCATTTTTTTCATATGTGTTTTTAGAGATATGAATTCCCCTCTTAGTACCGATTTCATGGCATCCCAGAGGTTCTGGTAAGATGTTTCTTCATTTTCATTTGTTTCAGGTGTCTTTTAATCTGTCTTGATTTCCATGTTGACCCAGGAGTTGCTTATCATCATGTTGTTTAGTGTCCAGGGATTTGGTTTCTTTTGGGGAAAAATAACTGGCTATTTGCAGTTTCTCTATATGAACTACTAAAAGAACCACAGTGAACACATATGAGATACTGAACCTGGCTTTCAGTTATCTGATCTGGAAATGTTCATAATGAAGAATTCTGTAGCAAAGGTGTTGTTAAGTTTCTTGTTTCCCACTTGTCAAGACCAAATTATACTTCAAAACTAGATATGACTTTTTAAAATATCTCTGGGAAGAGTAAAACAAAAAGCCTATATTATTTGTGGGATTCTCAGAGTGGGTTCTCCATATTGCATTTCATCTGGAAGATGAGGAAGTCAGGATGAACACGATAGGGGACTCAGGAGTGACACGGTCCCTCTTGGCCTGGAGCAGCCCTGGAGTACCTCGATGTCCTTTCTTCTGTTTGTAGTCTCTGATAAATGTGGGGGCCTCTTCATGGATCCTTCAGGCCAGCTTATTAACTACCTTAGAAACACTACCGCTATCTGGGCCATGGTGATAAAGCCAGATCAACTGGTCAATGGCACTTTTCCTTTCCTCAAGTGAGTGCTGACATTCTGAGTTTTCTTTATTGATGTTGTAGTTTCTAGGAAGGGGTCTATCTTAGCATCTTCCAGTTCACTCTTTTCCCATCCACCACAGCTTCTAAAACACAATCCCATGGCGTTTATCCTTCCTGAGGAAAACCTTTCAATTGTTTCCTGATTTCTGGGTAAAGTCTCCTCTTCTTAGCATGGCTTTGTCAAATCATACGTGATCTGACTCCTGGGTCTCCCCTCCCCTTCATGTCAGTCCTCTGTGTGTATAGCCATAACATTCAGACCACTTAACAGCTTCATGCCTTTGGTTATATTACACCTTCTGCCCAGAATGCATCCTTGTACCTCTATTCAGGGTCCTTATCTTGCAGTTTTTAATTCTATTTTAGCTTTAACTCTTCCATAGTGTCTTTTTGACTCCCTCCCACTTGAGCAAATCTTTCACTTGTACCCACTCACAGACCCCAGGCAAGTCTCTAGTGGGAATATAAAACATAAAGTTACCTATGCTTATGTATTTTACACGTACTAGAATGGGAGCTCTAACTTTGGTGTGAAGAAATATTTTTGAATAAATAACTCACCAAATGAATGAACTACTGCAAAGATAAAGCCACAGTAAACATTTCCAACCCAGCAATATATTGTAGCATTTCTATTACAGGACATCCTTACAGATTTTAGCATAGGAGTCACATTTCCATCAATTTCATCCCAAGTCAAAGCACAGATGACTATGGTGAATGAGATAGAATCTGCGTGACTAATCTTCTGTCCCATCTAAAACTGCTGAGGTATAGGAACCACCATTAGGCAATGTAGGTGCTCTCTAGGTTGAAAGGAACCTGGGGACTGCTGTTTCAAAAATAAAGTTTAGATAATCTATCAAAACAGTGTCCTGGGGATTGTGAAAAAGATAGGGTGGCTGAGAAGATCATGCCTGAAAAACAAGGAAGAGAATGACACTGAGGAGACAACCAGGGATGAGGGAAGCATTCTGAGTTGCCATTTCTCCAGGAATCAGAGGGATGGACTCTTTAAAAAGATCTATCCATGTTGTTTTTTGACCTCTTCAAAGATGATTTTGGATCAGATGCTCCTCAGCACAAAGGAAGGACTCAGGTTGGGCCATGAGCAAATCTAGTATAAAGAAAACTGTATGTGTGTCTTGCTGAGATATCCCTAAGTAGGAACTTGTTATAATCTAGAGAAGCTCTGACCCCTCTCTTGTGTGTGTGAGACTTGCCAGGGGATAAGAGAGAATGAGGGTTGGAGTTCCAGTTTAAATGAGAGCTGGGCATTCCCTGGAGGTGAGAGGAGTGGGGAGACCTCACCAGGGGTATGACAATCTCATGTGCTAGTTCTGTAACAGTAGGTAGAGACAGATGCCCCTCTCTGCTTTACCCTTAGCCAGGAAGGGCAATATTGGTGTGTCAGAGCCTCATCTGCCAAGAGAAGAGGAGACGGAAACCCAGGAGTGGTGGCCAAATACTCATGTCGGAATCATTCTGATACAGAGGGTGTGGCTTGAGAAAACACACTAGAGTGTTAGCTGCATTTTGACACTTGTGGGGACTGAAACACAGCTGGCTCCTGCGATCAAAATCCCATGTTGGAATCTCGGCACCATAAGCAGATCTGAAAGGTACCCACAGGACAGGGTTAGGAAGGGTCTTTCTTGAGGTGACTGTCCTCTAGCAAAAGAAATAATAACCTCTCTTTTCCTTGCCCTCATCTGGTCTTTCCACTCCACAAGTGGGGTTGGCTCAATCTGGTTTTTACCCCTCCATGTTTGGCAAATGCAAATATTGATGCCTGCCTTTTCCTTTGCCTAATCTGCCTCATCTGTGTGAGTGAGCAGCTGGAAATCCTTGATGGACTTTTTCTATCCAGTTACCTTTGGGATGTTTGTCAAGGCGTGTCTTTCACCTACCAAGTGTCTTCCAACCACATGATGATCTCTTACTCCGCAAACTCCAGTCACCCAGCCACCACACTCTTCAATA
>NW_007256461.1:2065-2752 GCF_000164805.1 Carlito syrichta | reverse complement strand
TCCACTAGCTGGTCTCCTGAGGACTTCCTGCCCACAGCCTACCAAGTTACTGGAGCAACAGGCGAGCACCACAATGCTCAGCTCATATTTTTGACTTTTTGTAGAAACGAAGTCTCACCAAGGTTCCTGAGTTGGTGTCGAACCCAGAGGCTCAGGTCATCCTGTCGCCTCAGCCTCCCAGTTCACCAGGATGACAGGTGTCAGCCCCCATGCTCGACCTCCACACCTCTCTCAGTGCCCCAAAGTGAGCCCCGCTCCCTTCTGACAAACTGGGACCCTGGATTAGGGCCGCCAGATTTGCCAATCGAGCCCTCCCCAGGGGAGAACCAGGTGCACAAGCGTGTCTCCACTGGGACACCCACTCCACCTCCTGCCTTGTTCTCCAGGGTGGACCCGCTACCTACTCCCAGGGACGCCTCGCAGAAAGAGAGGGGGTGACTCTCAAACCTTTGGGGGGGCAGGGATGGCCAGGTGACTCATGCATGTTTCCTTGACATTCAGGGAGACTGAGACAGAAAGATGACCAGATCCTGTGAGTTCCAGATGAGGCTGGTCACCATAGGAAGCCCCCCCAAGCAAAAGTCGGAAAACCTTGGGAGAGGGCAGGCCTCAGCAGGAGGATTGCCTCCAGCTCAGAGTTCAAGACCAGGCAGAAAGACCAGGATGTTGACAAAATGGAAAGCCTGG
>NW_007256461.1:0-865 GCF_000164805.1 Carlito syrichta | reverse complement strand
GTGGATCAGCACACAATCGGGCTGTGGCTTTGTGAGACCTACCAGGGGACCCCTGGAGTCTGGGAGTTTGAGACCAGCCTGGGCCACATACCAATAACTCGTCACTCCCCAGAATGCAAACACTCAAGTCGCACATGTTGTCACCCGCAGTCCCAGCTACAGGGGATGTAGTGGCCTCCAACCCGAGGCATGCTTTTGCATCTACCCTGCCAACAGGACTTGCGAATCCAGGCTGGGCATCGTGGTTCATGACCAGCAGCCCTGTGCCCTTGGATGCTGAGGCGGGAGGCTGCCTGAGTCCAGGTTTCGGAGACCAGCCCGGGTGACATGGCCAGACCTCATCTTAGTGACAGTTCTGAAAAATCGAGTCAGACGTGGACCCAGCTGATCAAGGGCCAAGGCGGGAGGACCACCTGAGCCCTGCAGGTCAAAACTCCAGGAGCCACAATCATGCTGCCATGCCCCAGCCTGGCCGAAGGAGACTCCGGTGACAAAAACACACCTCCAATATGCACATGATGGGCCTCCATGGCTCCCCAGTAAAAGGCCAGCATTGGCAGGGGACAATGGAGTGATCTAGAGAGGAAAGGGCCCTCCCTACCCCTGAAGGTGATAGGCAGGGTGACCGGAACCTGGAATGACCATGGTTTTGTTGACCTGCCTTGATCGCTTTGTGCCTGATGGATGTTCTAGCTCGGGGCCATCTGTTTCTTGAGCTCACACAAGTCTTTGCTGTGGGGCATGAGTGTGGTGGATGAAGGCAGACCTTCTGGGGGTACATGGACAAATGTGCGGGACATATGTGCCTGGTGGGCACCTTTAAAACCTCCCACAAATGAGGGACTGGAAAGTGCTTTTACCTCTC
>NW_007256460.1:1996-3083 GCF_000164805.1 Carlito syrichta | reverse complement strand
CCAGAAGCCTACATTGCTGATTATACCTTATCAAGAGGCCCTGTAGATTCTGGTTAAGAGAACTCCTAGAACCGGATTTCCTTTTCGTTCTCAGCAAGATGCCCTGATTTTCCCTGTCGATGTTGATTCCAAACTCTGTATACAAACAGACAGATGCCCAGAAATTTCCTACGGATGTGGAATCCATGATTCCTGGTTATCTTTAAAAATACCTACTAAACATTTGGCAACTGCAAAACCCTTGTCCCCTCTCAAAATAAAAAAAAAAACGGAAGGGGAAGGATTACAGTGTTCACTTTAACACCAGAGTTGCACCCACATATGGTTAGAAGATTCCTTTTGTCCTGGAATCTGACCATAGTTATTCTGAGCAATGTAACATACTTGGATTGCCCGATAGCCATTTACAACTTTCAAGAGGACCAGAATGTTGCTGGAGTCCTTAAATGACCGATTCATAATATTCGCATGCTAAATTGTGTCAAAACATTTGGGGAGCTCGAGGACCTGTTTCTTCTTTGTCCCATAGCAGACACCCTGGGAATTTTGGATTGAGGACTCGTACAACCAAGATTCTTTTTCGTCCTTAGTTGGAGGCCGTGTAGTGTCCTGCATTTGAGGACTCTCTTTCCCTAGATTCCTATTTCGAAACCTGATTCTTGTTTAGCCCATTGTAAGACGCCATATAGATTTTCTGATAGAGGAACCGTGTAAAACAGATTTCTTCTTTTTCTTTTTCTTTTTTTGGGGGGGTTGGAGTCTCACTCAGTCACCGTGACTGTGGTGCAGTGGCCACTCCTGGCCCCTGCAGCCTCGACCTTCTTGGCTCCAGGGATCCTTCCACTTCAGCCTTCCGAGTAGCCAGAAATACAGGCATGCGCTATCACGCCAGGCTGATTTTTTGATTTATTGTAGAGATGAGGTCTTGCTGCCTAAGCGGGACTCGAACCCATGGGCTCAGGCAATCCACTCACCTAGGTCTCCCAAAGGCGTGGGATTAAAGGCTGAGCCACCGAGTCCGGCTAGATTTTTTGATAGAGGACGCGTGTAAAACAGATTTCTTCTTTTTTCTTAGCAAGAGGCCATG
>NW_007256460.1:0-748 GCF_000164805.1 Carlito syrichta | reverse complement strand
TACCTGTTTAGACCTCTCAAGAGGACCAGAAAGTTGCTGGAGTCTGATAAGACTGATTCATAATACCACAAGCCAAATATCTCCAAAATATGAGATGAGCTTCAAGCCCTGATTCTTTTTTATCCCATAGCAAGACATCCTGAGAATTTTTTCAGATTTGGTACTAGTGTATCACAGATTCCTTATTCTTCCTTAGTGAGTGGCCATGTAATTCGATGTATATGAGATCTCCCTTTCCCCAGAAACCTGTTTAGAAACCCTGAATCTTGTTTAGCCCTTAGCAAGATATCATGTAGATATTGTGACAGAGGAACCGTGTAAAACAGGTTTCTTATTTCTCCTTAGCAAGAGATCATGTAGATTCTGTATATGAGGAATGCTATTACCTATGTTGCAGCTTCTAAACCCTGATTCTTGTTGAGCCCACAGCAGATGGCCTGTTGATTTTTAGAACTGAGGACTGCTATAAACCCAATTCTTTTTCTTCCTTGGCAAGGGTCTGTGTATTTTCCTGTATAAGAACTCTCATTACATGGATCCTGTTTCGAAACTCTGATTCTTTTTTAGCCCTTTCCAAGATACCCTGTAGATTTTTGGGATTGAGTTCTCGTGTAACCAAATTCCTTATTCTTTCTTGGCACAAGGTCATGTTGTTGCCTGTATATAAGGACTCCATTTCCCCAGATTCATGCTAAACACACCCTGATTCGTGTTTAGCCCATAGCAAGACGACCTGAAGTATTTTTGG
>NW_007256459.1:5544-6451 GCF_000164805.1 Carlito syrichta | reverse complement strand
CCTTAGCAATATAACTCCACAGCCAATCCCACCCCTACCCCAAAACAGTTTTCTACTACTGCCAATCACTTTCTTAATGCTCTCTAATTGATCAAGTTAAGCTCATGAGGGAGAACATATGGAACTCTATTCTTTGTTTCCATGATAATTCACTGAGAATGACCTAATTCATATCCATCAAGCTTTTTGCAAAATCCTTATACCTGTCACTTTTCATGGATGCATAATATTCCATTTTTTGTATATTCCACATTTATTTTATCCATTCCAGCTTTGAAGTGCAACATGGTTGGTATCATGGTCTTTTCAAATGTAATTTGAGCTGCAATAAACATGCTTGTGCAGATATCTTTTTAAAAAGATCTGAGTTCCTCCAGGTTTATTCCCTACAGGGGAATTACAGGGTCACATGGTAGTCAATTTCTAGTCCCTTTAGAAACCGCCACACTGATTTCCAAAGATTTTGCTCTACTTTTCAGTCCACATGAGGTGTAGAAGCATTTTTCCCCCAGATCTTTTCCAGCATCTTTTATTGTTTGTGTTATTAATGAAGGCCATTCTTTCAGGGGTTCAGTGGTAGTTCAATCCTTTGCATTTCTTTGATGTTGAGTGAGGCTGAGCACGTTTTCATGTGTCTCCTGGCTTCCCACAACTCTTCCATGAGAAGTGTCCTGTCATGTATTTTTCCCACCTTTTAACGGGATTGTTTGTCTTTTTTTCTGAGTGTTTGATTTTCTTGTAGCTCATAGATGTTTTGACTTTGTCAGATACATAGCTGGAGAATAGTTTGTCCCATTCTGGGGCTGTCTGCATACTATTTTGATGGTTTCTTGTATTTTGCAGAAGTTAATTCTTTTGGTAAGATCCCACTTGTCTAACATTCTTTTTAAGTTATGGGTATGAGGGA
>NW_007256459.1:0-4509 GCF_000164805.1 Carlito syrichta | reverse complement strand
CCCACGATGTAGTCTTTTATTTCTGTGGTCACAGAGACTGTTTGAATTTGGTCATATCACAAGCTAATAATATTTCATCAATTTCTTTGGTTTAGACACATCTGGATGTTTTTCATATGATTTTCCGGCCTTTCAGCCGTTTGTCTCTCAGGATTTGAACATTGTTTCACGGGCATCAAAGTCAGTTTTCTAGAATTTTCAATTATCTAAATTTTTGTAAAAATGAGGAGCTCAAATTCTTCTTTGTAAATCTCCATGTTATTTTGGTTTGTAAACCTAGGGCTCCCAATGGTCTCTTTTTGTGTGTGTGCATGATTTTCAAGGCTTGTTGATTAAAAGTATCAGATTAATCTGAGACATTGTTACAGAGTACAACATTATGTCTTAAGTAGAGCAAATCCTCGGGGATTCAGTGGAAATACACTTTGAAAAATAGAAATTCGTTTAAAATACAAGGGAAATGTGATTTTATATTTCCTTCAAATAGGTAGGGGACACTTTGGATTAGGGATTGCATATCTGTAAGTTTAAATTAAAATTCACCACCAGAAAATACAGCGTGTCCCAAGAATATGTACAAAAGTTTTAAGAAAGGACAAAGAAATGTTAAATTATTATACAGTTTTTCTTCTGAAATTTTTAAGATTTATTTTGCATTCTGTTTCTGAATAGCCACATAGGTACTCTGATCCTCAATGTTTAGTTGACTTAGGATGATACACGTCTGGAAACTCAACATGTTTCAATTTATGCAGAATAAAATATTCAGCGTTTATGGGAGAAATGTAGTAGTGTCAAAGTTGTAAACAAATGTACAATGGATTGTCACGTATTAATAGGAAAGGAAGTTATAATGGGAGTAGTGCGCCCTTCTTCGAAATCAATCCCTTCAAAATGAACATTTCTATACCTAACCCTGGATTGTAACTATCTTTAGATTAAAAAAGTTAAAAAAATAGAAGAAAACAAATAAAGTCCGTTGTACGTTTTTCAACTTTTGATTATGTATTTATTTTATTTTAATTTTTGTACATTATGGGGTACACTTCAGAGTTAGATATTCAATCATTGATTATGTAGGGTCCCTGGATGGTGAGGTATGCCCCTCCCTCCCTTAACAATATAACTCCACAGAAAATCCCACACCTACCCCAAAACAGTTTTCTACTACTGCCAATCAGTTTCTTCTAGCATTCTAATTGATCAAGTTTAGCTCATGAGGGAGAACTCTATTCTTTGTTTCCGTGATAAATCACTGAGTATGACCTAATTCATATCCATCAAGCTTTCTGCAAAATCCTCATACCTGTCTCTTTTCTTGGATGCCTAGTATTCCGTTTTGTGTATGTTCCACATTTATTTTATCCATTCCAGCTTTGAAGTGCAACATGGTTGGTATCATTCCTTTTCAAATGTGATTAGAGCTGCAGTAAATATATTTGTGCAGATATCTTTTTGCAAAAGATCTGAGTTCCTCCAGGTTTATTCCCTACAGGGGAATTACAGGGTCACATGGTACGTCAATTTCTTGTCCCTTTCGAAATCGCCACACTGTTTTCCAAAGATGTTGCTCTACTTTTCAGTCCACATGCAGTGTAGAAGCATTTTTTCCCCCAAATCTTTTCCAGCTTCTGTTATTGTTTGTGTTACTAATGAAGGCCATTCTTACAGGGTTTAAGTGGTAGTTCAATGTGGTTTTCCTTTGCATTTCTTTGATGATGCGTGAGGCTGAGCACGTTTTCATGTGTCTCCTGGCTTCCCACATCTCTTGTATGAGAAGTGTCCAATCATGTATTTTTCCCACTTTTTAATGGGATTGTTTGTCTTTTTTTCTGAGTGTTTGATTTTCTTGTAGCTTATAGATGTTATGACTTTTTCAGATACATAGCTGGAGAATAGTTTGTCCCATTCTGGGGCTGTCTGCATGCTATTTTGATGGTTTCTTGTATTTTGCAGAAGTTAATTCGTTTGGTACGATCCCTCTTGTCTAACATTCTTTTTAAGTTATGGGTATTGAGGGATCTGAAGAGAGTAGTTCCCGGTTCCAGTTTTCATAAAGGTGTCTCCTGTGTTTCTATGATGATTATAATTTGTTGTTTTACGTTTAGGTCTTTGATCCATTTCGAGTTAATGTGTATGGTTATAGTTAGGGGTCCTGTTTGAATCTTGTTCATGTATTCAGACTTTTCGCAGCAACATGTACTGAATATGTTCTTCATTCCCCAGGGGTCCTGGAGGTTCTTTCAAAGATGAGTTGCATGAGAATTTGAGGATTTCACTCTCTGTCCTGACCCATTAGCCTATGGACCATTTCCAGTACCAATACCAGGCTGTTTTGATTATTGTAAACTAATACTAAAGTTTCAAATGCGGAAAGTGATAGTTCCTGCTTTGTATCTTCGATAAGGATTCTTTAGGCTCTTCAAGATTGTCTAAATATCATATGAAAACACTATTGTTATTTCCAGGTCTGAGAAGAATGATGTTAACTTATTGGTTTTTTCCCTGTATCACTCGTTTGCCTTATATGGCTAATTGTTCAATTACAAGATGTAAGCAAAGTCAGGACAACAAGCATGTCAGATTGATATTCATGACACCAGCCTCAGGACTTTGACATCATAATGGGCGGGACCTTGACTACTGAGCCAGCCTTCAGTATCAAGGATTTATGTACAGTGCTCTGACAAATGCGGAAGACATGGTGGATTTTCATTCCCAAGAATTGAGGGGAACAAGGTGTTCACACCTATCCTAAGATGTCTCCAAGAGTAAGTGTCCATTTAAGAATCCACTGGGCAATGTAGTCTTTTTGTTTTCAAGCAGAAGTTATTGAGAGGACAGAAGAGCTCCCACAGTGGGAGGTGCCTGAATAGGATCCCCACGATGTAGTCTTTTATTACTATGGTCACAGAGACTTGTTGGAGTTGGGTCATAGCATAAGCTAATAATATTTCATCACTTTCTTTGGTTTAGACACTCCTGGATGTTTTTCATATTATTTTCCAGCCGTTGAGTCGTTTGTCTCTCAGGATTTGAACATTGCTTCACTAACATCAAAGTCAGTTTGCTAGAATTTTCAGTTATCTCAATTTTTATATGAATGAGGAGCCCAAATACTTCTTTATATATCTCCATGTTATTTTGGTTATAAGCATAGGGTTCCCAATGGTCTCTTTTTGTGTGTGTGCATGATTTTCAAGGCTTGTTCATAAAAAGTATCATATTAATCTGAGACATTGTTGCAGAGTACACCATTATGTCTTAGGTAGAGAAAATCTTTGGGGATTCAGTGGAAGTACACTTTGAAAAATAGAAATTGGTTTAAAATACAAGGGAAATGTGATTTTATATTTCCTTCAAATCGGTAGGGGAAACTTTGGAGTAGGGATTGCATATCTGTAAGTTTAAATTAAAATTCACCAGCAGAAAATACAGCGTGTGCCAAGAATATGTACAGAAGTTTTAAGAAAGGACAAAGATATGTTAAATTATTATACAGTTTTTATTCTTAAATTGTTAAGGTTTATTGTGCATTCTCTCTTCTGAATAGCCACTTAGGTATTCTGATCCTCAATGTTTAGTTGACTTAGGATGATACACGTCTGGAATCTCAACATGTTTCAATTCATGCAGAATAAATCATTCATGATTTATGTGAGAAATGTAGTAGTGTCAATGTTGAAAACAAATGTACAATGGATTTTCACGTATTACCAGAAAAGGAAGTTATAATGGGAGTAGTGCGCCCTTCTTCAAAATCAATCCCTTCAAAATGAACATTTCTATACCCAGCCCTGGTGTGACTATCTTTAGATTTAAAAAGTTAAAAACAAAGAAAACAAATAAAGTCCGTTGCATGTTTTACAGCTTTGATTTATGTATTTATTTTATTTTAATTTTTGCACAATATGGGGTACAATTCAGAGTTATATATTCAAACATTGATTATGCAGGGTCCCTGGATGGTGAGATATGCCCCTCCCTCCCGTAACAATATATCTCCACAGCCAATCTCACCCCTACCCCAAAATGTTTTCTACTATAGCCAATCACTTTCTTATAGCACTATAATTGATCAATTTCAGCTCATGAGGGAGAACATATGGAACTCTATTCTTTGTTTCCCTGATAATTCACTGAGAAAGACCTTATTCATATCCATCAAGCTTTCTGCAAAATCCTTATACCTGTCACTTTTCTTGGATGCATAATATTCCATTTTGTGTATGTTCCACATTTATTTTATCCATTTCAGCTTTGAAATGCCACATGGTTGGTATCATGTTTTTTTCAAATGTGATTAAAGCTGCAATAAACATGCTTGTGCAGATATCTTTTTTGTAAAAGATCTGAGTTCTTCCAGGTTTATTCCCTACAGTGGAATTACAGGGTCACATGCTAGTCAATTTCTTGTCCCTTTAGAAACCGCCACACTGATTTCCAAAGATGTTGCTGTACTTTTCAGTCCACATGCAGTATAGAAGCATTTTCCCCCCAAATCTTTTC
>NW_007256458.1:3351-4292 GCF_000164805.1 Carlito syrichta | reverse complement strand
TGATTTTCCCTGTCTATGTGGTTTCCAAAACTCTGTATAGAAAAATGCAGATGCCCATATGTTTCCTAGGGACGTGGATTCCATGATTCCTGGTTACATTTTAATAATTCGTACTAAATATTTGGCCACTGGAAAACCCTCGATCCCTCTCCAATTGAAACTACAAACGAACATTTAAGGATTACCAAGTTCACCTTTAGACCAGAGTTACATCTAAATACGGCAAGAAGATACTTTTGCTCCGGGAAACTGGCCTTAGTTGTCCCGAGTAACCTTAGCGACTTGTGCTACCATATACCCGTTTACAACTCCCAAGAGGACGAGAATGTTGCTGGAGTCCTGAAATGACTGATTTATAATACCCACAAACCAAATATCTGTGAAACATGAGACAAACTCGAAGCCCTGGTTCGTGATTATCCCATAACAAGACACCCTGAGAATTTTTCGGATTGGGGACTAGTGTATCACAGATTTCTTATTCTTCCTTAGGGAGGGGCCATGTAGTGTCCTGTATATGAGGACTCCTTTTCCCCAGAATCCTGTTTCAAAACCCTGATTCTTGTTTAGCCCTCAGCAAGATGTCATGTAGATAATGTGACAGAGGATCCGTGTATAACAGGTTTCTTATTTCTCCTTAGCTAGAGATCGTGTTGATTCTGTATATGAGGACTGCTATTACCTATGTTGCAGCTTCTAAACCCTGATCCTTTTAGCCCTCAGCAGATGGCCTGTTGAGTTTTAGGACTGAGGACTGCGATAACCCCGATTCTTTTTCTTCCTAGTCAAAAGGCCGTGTATTTTTCTTTATCTTTGGACTCTCATTACATAGATTCTGCTTCAAAACTCTGATTCTTTTTTACCCCTTTCCAAAATGCCCTGTAGATTTTTGGGTTGAGGACCCGTAAAACCCAGATTCCTTATTCTTTCTTAGCAAAAGG
>NW_007256458.1:0-2064 GCF_000164805.1 Carlito syrichta | reverse complement strand
CAGGCCCCTATCTGAATAGACGGACAAACGGAAGTTTTAGCGTTGCGAGGTGCATCTTAAGACGAGAGTTACACACAAACATGGCGAGAAGATTCTTTGGGCCCTAGAATCTGTCTTTTGTGTCCCGAGTTAACCAATGGACTTGTAGGAACACATTATTGGTTATCAGTATGAAGATTACCAGAGGGTTGCTGAGGATATATAATAAAAACCTTGTCATATCCAAGAGACCAGTTCCCCTAAAAAATGTGGGAAGTTAGAAGCCCAGATTCCAGATTATCCCTTATAATGTGGCTCTGTAGAATTCTGGGATTGGTGACTCCCATAACCCAGGTTTTTTTGTTCTTAATGAGACTCCCGGCGAAGTGGAAGTACAAACTATTAAATACCAATACTCATATGCCCAAATGGTGACCAGGGCCTTGGAATCCAAGATTGCTGGATCCCCTTTAAGAATATGTCCGAAGTATGTAGGAGCTCCTACAATCAGGTTTCGAATATCAATGAGAAATTCCAGCAGTAGTTTTGGAATTAGGAGGAAAACATGAAGCCAGAAATTACATTATAAAATGGGGAGATGATTCCTTGTGTTGTGGAATCTGACCTTCCAGGCTCCTGCCAAACAAGCGGAGTAGATGGCCACATTCTCTGTTACAACTAACAAGGGGAGCAGCAGGTCACTGGGGATCGGTAATGTCAGATTTGTGGTATGGATATAGGAATAAGCTTTGAAAAATGTGAGGAACAAGACTCCAAAATTCCTGATTAGCATTTAGAAATATACTGTAGACTTCTAGTTTTGAGAACTACCTGAAGACAGGGAAAAATTAGCAACTGCTCAGAAATTTGCTGGTCACATGAAAACTGATTTTCCTTGTTCCACATTGGTAACATGAGTAGAAGCTTTCTGAATACAGAGTGTCCCAGATTCATGCTTCATTCTCAGCAATATGACCAAATGGTTCCCGGTGCCCTGGAAGTCCAGATTCTTGGCTCCCAATGGAAAGACTCCAGTATGTCCTGTAGACTTGGAAGCCAAGAACCTGGTGCCCTCCCAAAATTAACTTCTAAAAATGGTGCAACATCTAAACTCAAGTTACTAATTCTGAATAGCTGCACTACCAGATGTTTCTTGCCTACGACTTAACCCTGAACTCAGGGCTCACATTCAAAAGAACCGAGATGATTACTTGTGTCCTGGAATTTGGCGTTAGAGGATCCAGAATCTAAATGGACTTCTAGTGCCATAATACCATTTAAACTATCGAGAGGACCAGAATGTTGCTGGTCTTCTGGAATGACTCATTAATAATATCCAAGTAGGAAACAGCTCAGAAAAATGTGGGGACGTCGAAGTCCAGAGTTTTGTAGAACTTAGCAAGACGTCCTGTACATTTTGGAATTGAAGACTCATGGAAACCCAATTCTTTATTCTTCTGTAGAAAGCGCCCCTGTAGTTTCCTGCATATGAGGTCTCCCATTCCCCAGATTCCTGCTTCGAAATCCTGATTCTTGTTTAGCCCTTATCAAGATGCCCAGTCGATTTTTGGCATTGAGGATACAGGAAAACCAGATTCCTTATTCTTTCTTAGCAATAGATTGTGTAGTTTCCTGTGTGTGAAGACTCCCAATACCCACATTCTTGCTACTAAAACCTGATTCTTGTTTAGCCCTTAGCAAGATGCCCTGCAGATTTTTAGGATTGAGCATATGTTAACCCAGATTCCTTATTCGTCCTTAGCAAGAGGCTGTGAATTTTCCTGTATATGAGGAATCCTATTCCCCAGATTTGTGCGACAAATCCATGATACATTTTTATCACTTAGTAAGACTCCCTGTAGTTTTTTGGGATGTGAGGACTCGTGTAACCCAGATTCCTTATTCCTCTGTAGCAAGAGGCAATGTAGGTTCCTGTATATGAAGACTCCCATAACGCAGATTCCTGCTTTTTCTCAGAAATTCGTTCAATATTTTCTGATGAACGTAGATTTACAGTTGTTTGGATATCAATTGGAAGACTCAGATGTGGTACTTGGGAGCTGTAGTCCAAGTTCCCATGGTCCG
>NW_007256457.1:2379-3754 GCF_000164805.1 Carlito syrichta | reverse complement strand
GCTGCTTTCTTTTAAACTGGTTTTTAGCTACTGTTAGTATAGGGTTTTTCTACTTATTATAGAAATTAAATTTATTTTATTCATAGAAAGTATTTTAGAATAGGTTATGCTATGTCAGTGAATTATGTTAGTTCAAGCATGATCAAACATGATATTTTGAGGTTTAATAAGGATACAGCTGCCTTTAGAAATTTCATTATTTCCATTTTCTACATTTGCGATTTTGGCTTTAATACAATTTGCAGTTTATATTTGGGTTTTATTTTTTAGAAGTTTTAATGCTGATGATCAGGATTAGGAATTAGAAACTTTTGTAGAAGTTAAAATAGATATATAGGATTTTAGAACAGACATTTTTTTAAGAGACTGTAATCAATTGTTCCCAGAAATGGCCCAGTGTGATTTTTTGACTGGGCCGCATTCCTTAGGAACTGGTTTGGGCTATAATTAAGAGTCTCTATAGTGTAGGTAGAATTAGCATAAAATAGAAAAGGAATTAGGATTTAAGTTGGTCACTAGGTGTTGTGTATGCATAAGTTTTAAAAGTTATTGATCATTTGGAATATTATGATATTAGAATTGTTGTATTGCTTTTGAGGAATATTAGCCAAGCATGAGGAACAGTGAGATAATTTTGGGATCCTTCTTCCTCATGCTTGAGGAAATACCTAGTGGGTGGGGGACAACAAATGTGGGCAAAAGACATGAATAGAAACGTCTCAAAAGAAGATATATGGGCAGCCAACAGACACATGAAAAAGTGCTCAATTTCACTCAGCAACAGAGAAATGTAAATAAAAAAGCCACTGAGATATCACCTAACCCCAGTGAGAATGGCTCTCATTAATGACACAAACAGCAACAGATGCTGGCTAAGATGTGGAGAAAAAGGAATGCTTCTACACTGATGGTGGGGATGCACCATGTGGTGATTTATGAAAGAACTACAAATTGACCTTTCATAAGACCCAGCAATTCCCCTGTTTGAAATATACTCAGAGGAACTCAAATCATTCTACAAAAAAAGATACCTGCACATATGTGCTGCAGCAGCTCTACTCAAAATAGCAAAAATATGCAACCCACTATGCTGCCCATTAATGTTGGACTGGATTAAAAAATGTGGTAGATATACACAATGGAATATTTTGCAACCATAATAAAGAACAAACATATGGACTTCACAACAACATGGATCAACATAGTGTCAATTATATGCAGAGATAGATCACAGAAACAAAGAACAGAGAACCATAAGTTCTCACCCATAAGCAAACTTTGAACAATTATTATAATAGTATAAGAAAGGGATTGGCTGTAGTTGGAAATTGTCAAGAGAGGGGGTCGGATTGGCAGTTGAGTGAAACTGCAGGGG
>NW_007256457.1:0-980 GCF_000164805.1 Carlito syrichta | reverse complement strand
GAATCTGTCAAGAACCTGTGCTGGAGTGCTGCTCCAGGAGAGAGGGCATGCATGGGGAGAATCAGGAATGGTGAAGAAGAACGACAGGAGTCACCTGCCAGGGTAGTGTTCAAGACTCTGCCAATTTTTATTGAATTCTTACAAGCTTATATAGCTTTTTTTACTGACCCCCCTACCCACAGAATGTATCCCATGTTACACATTAAACGTTTACATCATGTTTTTTCTTTTGTTTATGGGGAATTTGACCTTTAAAAGTTTCATTTTGTTCCTTCCTGCTACCGGTGGTGTTATTTAGGGACAAAACACCAGATGCCAAGAATTTATCAGCCACAACCTGTGACCTCTAGGACAATTGAATCTCTTCCATTCGCTATTCTTTTTCTTTTCCTTTACTAACCTATTTTCTTAATTATACACTTTTAACAGCAATATATTGACTTGCTTTTTCTTTTATATAACCACCCTTCTCTTACCCACTATGAATTTTTAATACTCTATATTTCTTAAAAATTTAACTTTCTTAATTCTAATTGTCTTGTCTGTATTACTTGCTATTTTCTTATCACCTATTTTACATTTTATATTTCTAAACAAAACTTAAGTCTAAATCTACACTTATATATGAAATTAATCTTACTTCTAATCCTAAATGTATTTCATTTTAAACCTACATTAAGTGTGTATAATAATTGTTTACCTTAAAACTTAATTATTTCCTATTCCTTCTATTACTTATATTTAACTAATACCTACATCCATAATAAACACTTATCTTTTAATTATAACTGTTATTTATTTAATTCTAATCCTTACTTTAATTTTAACCCTCTTTCTAATTAAACTATAATGTTTCTTAAATCAAAAGCCATGTCTGTGGCTTGTTTTTCCTGAAAACACCTGTTTCTGAAGACACTCTGTCTCAGTTTCTCACTTCCTCAACAATCACAACTGTCAATGTTGTTACTTAGAAAGGGAAT
>NW_007256456.1:2641-14161 GCF_000164805.1 Carlito syrichta | reverse complement strand
GACCCAGGAGTTGTTTAGCATCATGCTGTTTAGTGTCCATGTCTTTGTGGGTTTCAGGGGGACCTTGTTGGTGTTAATGTTTATTTTTATTCCACTTTGGTCTGAGAAGGTGTATGGTAAAATTTCGGTCCTTTTAAATGTGCTTATACTTGATTTATGGCCAAGTATGTGGTTGATCTTAGAGTATTTTCCATGTGGTGATGGGTAGAATGTGTATTTTGTGGTCTTTGGATGGAGGGCTCTGTAGGTATCAATTCAGTCCATTTCACAAGAGTCACATTGATTTTTCAGAACTCCTTGCCGATTTTTTGTCCTGATGATTGGTCTAGGGTTGTGAGTGGGGTATTGAAGTACCCAGCTATGATGGTATTGTAGTTGATTTTTTTTTAGTTTACCTCGAAGCTGCTTTATGAAAGTTGGTGTTCATATGTTGGGTGCATATATGTTTAGGATTGATATTTCTTGTTGATATTTCTTGTTGATAGATTATATTTATGTAGTGATCATCTGTATTTTTTTATTTTTGATAGCTTAAAGGATCTTGTGTCTGAGATTAAGATCCTGACTCCTCCTTTCTTTGTGTCCATTCGCCTGAAAATTTGTTTTCCATCCTCATACTTTGAGTCTGCAAGTGTCCTTTCTAGAGAGGTAAGTCTCTTGAAGGCAATAAATTGTTGCCTGGTGATATTTTATCCATTTTATCATTCTATGTATTTTCAGTGGTGCGTTTAGTTCATTCATATTCAAACTAATTATTGAAATGTGAGAGTTGATCCCTATCATAAGGGACTTACAGAGTTGTTGTTGTTCTTCCTGTTTGTGTGTTGTCTTTCTTTTGGTTTTAGAGTTGGTTCATGTGTGTTTTTAATCTTTTGCCTGTACTCTTGTGAGGAAACTTGTTGTTCTTTTTTTCCTTTTCTTCTGTGTTCAATTCTTTCTTACGTGTTTCTTGTAGAGGTAGTCTGGTGGCAGCATAGATTCTTAGGGATTGGATATCTGGGAGACAGTTCAGTTCTCCCTCAATGATGAAGCTTAGCTTGCCTGGGTATGTTATTCTCAGCTGAAATTGTTTATCTTTTAGAACTTTGAAGTTAGGATTCCAAACTCTCCTTGTCTGGAGGATTTCTGTACATAAATCTGCTGCTATTCTAATTAGTCTTCTCCGGTAGGTGGTCTGACCTTTTTGTTTTGCTGCCTTTAGAATTTTTTCTTTTATACCTACTTTGCTTAGGCGAATTATTATGAGTCTGTGAGTTGCTCTTCTCATTTTTTGTCTTGCTAGGGTTGTCTGAATCTCTTGTGTTTGAATATTTTGTCACCAATGAGATGTAGTAAGTTTTCTTGAATGATCTCATGAAAGGTTTGTTCAAGTGTGGCCTCTGTTTCTCTCTCTGACCCAGAAAGGCCAATTCCTCTTAGTTTCGGTCTCTGGAAGTAATCTTTCCTCTCTTGCATATTTTATTCTGTCTTTTTGTGTTTCTTTTCTATGTTTTTGACAGCTTGGGTTAATTCTGTGTTTTGGTCTTCGAGCTCGAAAATGCTTTGTTCTGCTTAGCTTTTTCTGCTTTCCATGCTTAATAGTTTGTTATTTATTTATATCACAGTATTTTTTATTGCTGTTATTTCTGACATCATCTACTTCCTATTTTCCTATTGTCTATCCTCAATTTTTTTATTCTCTCGATTAATGTCTTGATGTTTGGGTTTGTCATTCTGGGGGATCTTCATTGTTTGTGTCTCATAGTCTGTTTTCTCACTGTCTGTCCTCCCAGTGGTCTGTGTGAAATGTATATTCTTCTTTTGGTTTTTCTTCTTTTGTACATTTTTTTCCCTCCCTATGTTTTCCTTCCCTAAACGTCACTGTCTTTTTTAATTCTTTTATTCAGGGGTAGATGGGTTGCTTTTATTTATGTTTGTTCAATCTTCTATTCTTCTTTATGCATGTCCACTTACTTTATTCAAGTCTGGATTTGCACTGTAGGTTGGGGATGGTCCTTTCTAACGTTTTGAGATTTACTTAAGAGGGGAGGGGTGATTCAAAATCTATTTGCAGGTCCTGGTATCTGCCAACAGGTGTATGGATAATCTAAAATCCATTTCCCACTGCCTTGGAATCTGTCTGTACAGTGGGGTTGTAGGTTTACTCCTTGAAATAAAATGATGTTAACAGATCTAAGAGAATTATCAGACAGTGGGGGGAAGAGGCGGATGGAAAGAGAGAGGAGTAAGGAGGAAAACAAATGAGTGTATCAACAAATGGAATGAGAGACCTAAACTGAAAAAGATTTTTAAAAAGACCACGGTTACAGACTAATCACCTCCTAAACAAACAAACAAAAAACTAAAACATACAATGATGCTAACATACAAGCTACCAACCTCCTTATCGGTGGGCTGTTCCTCTATACAAAGATATGGTGTACAAAGAGGAGAAAAGAGAATAAAAGAAAAAAGGAAAACAAGGAACAAACACAGTAGGGATATAATCAAGTCAGTAAACTAACAGAACCAATCAAGACACTCTGAGACTTTTTGTTTACGTTCAATGTCCTTTCAGCTCTGATTTCTAGCTGTCTTCTCAGGCTGGTAAATTTGTTCAAAATTAAGTTCAGTTGCCCCTGGCCTGCTGTGAAGGGCAGTTCAGATCACCACTTAGTTCACCACTGACCAGTTCACCACTCAGATGTCATCTGTGTCTGTTTATCAAGTTTGTTTTTCCTGTTTTGTTATTACCTTGATTCGCAGCAGAGGGTGATATCTCACCGCTCCAGATGTTCTTTTTCTCAGTTACTCACCCCAGAGGGGATGGAGCTGGACAGAAGCCGAAGATGGGAGCCTACCTCAAGGCACATGGAAGAAGATCCATGGCCTGGAAGTACATCACGGTGTCAGTAGAGGTGGGAGAGATCTCAGTAGATGTTGTTTGCTGGGGTTTCAAAGTCTGAAGTCATAGATCGCCTCAAGTACAGGTGTTGTGATGTGCAATGGCCACCATGGAGATGGCGGCATCAGCAGAGGCTGAGACAACTGCAGATGCAGTGGTTGTCCAGATCGTTTTGATGCTAAAGAGGTGGCAACAGCCAAATTCAATGTGAAGAGCATGCTGCTGCTGATAGAATCCACAGCTCCCAGGGGGATAGCAAGAGTTCTTCTGCATTATCCTTTGTGGAGGGTCTCATAGACCAAGATACCCCATCAACTTTTTGCCCCTTTTGCCTACTAAACTTCTTTATCTTACTTTAGACAAGTGTCCATTTTACAGAATTTGTAGAAGCAAAATTGTAAAGCATACAGTTTTAATTCCTTGTTATATTTTACTTGGCAAAAAATGTCTGTGTATACAGCCATGCATAGTGTGCGTCAGGCACTCCATGGACTAAATCATGGGTCATATTCTAATGAATGAATTGATCAATATTATCCTGCTTATTGGCAGTTGGTTTGTTTCCACTTATTTCTTTTACAAATAAAATTGCTACTTAACTTGAAGAACTAGGCAGCTGGTACAAAACCCTTTTTTTACACAAACAATAATGGTAAGAAAGTGATCATCATCTTCACCAACAAGAACAAAACTGGACAAACTGGAAATTTTTGTTTTATTGAATACTTCAGTTAATTGTAAATATATGACACAAACCATATCTAAAATCTTTAGATAGACAAACCTTTGCTGGGAGAAACAGGACCAGACAAACAGCTTGTATCATGAATCATAGACACCTGGTTTCATCTGAGATAAGACATGATTAAGTTAGAAATATATGTTGGAAGACTCAAAATCCAGTGTGGAAAAGGTGTTAAAATTTGAACTTTGTAGTGCTCACATAGTTGTGAAATTCTGATTCTCACTGAAATAGTTTATTCAGAGTTGCTGGAACATGGCAAAATGAACTCCCCACACAAGTAACTGTGATAGGAAAAAGGATAACTAGATTGTCTGAAGTGTGTCTAGAGCCATATCCTTTACCATCAATAAAGAACCGTAAGATTTATCTGTCAGGTACAACACCAAAACCAGTATCCTGGGCCCACAGATGCTGTCCTATAGGAAATGGTAGGTGAAACGAGGTCAACACTGAAGTATATTTTTCAAAATCTCAAATTTTTTTTCTCATATGAAGCAACAGTTTCATTATTCTTAGAAGAGGAGCAAATTTGGAGGTAAAGGAAAGGATTTAAGGAACACTGGAGAGGTGAGTGAGAAGAACTGACAAAACTACTAGTTATTCAATCCCAGAAGGAGGGGCAGAAATATGTAGACCCACATTTCAATGGGAGGAAGAGCAAGGAAGCATGAGAGAGCTCACTGAGATCAAGGGTCATGATTTCTGCCTGAGAATTTGGCTCAGCGAGAAGGTTAGAGAATGACTCATAGTCCATCCTCTCCACATTAAAATTGTTAAAGTATGAAACTGGAATACACCTGGGAGAACTGAATTTTATAATCTGTAGAATACAAGGGGAAAGCACAAAACCATAAGGAAACTAAGGCAGTGTATTGAAGGGGATTCTGAACTCTCTTATGCTCCTAGCCAGGAGAAATTTCAACATGAACAGCCACTGCAATGAGTTCAAGTGTATGCCTCAGCAGATTTATGCAAGCTTTCACAGTACAAAAATGTATTCCTACACAGGTAAAATAATACACAATATCAAACAATAAGGCAAAATCAACCATCAGACCCATAATGTATGTTTATTAATATGGGATACAGTAAATAGAATGACACAACGTCATAATGTACAGATGATCAGAATGGATGCAAGAAGAAAGAGTTATTACAGCTGTTTAAGCAAAAATGTTAAATATTAAAAAGATAACAGAGTCATTCTCAGAAAAAGGAAATATTGGCTGAGAGATGGAAATATCAAGCAGGAGTCAAACAGTCCCAATATTCTCTGGAAATTTCCTTCCTGCTTATTAACTCCCATGATCATTGTGTCTCACGTTATTCATTGCATTGAATTTATATAATTCCTCCTTTTCTTCATTTGTTATTCAAACAAATTTTTGATAAGCTGTGATTAAATTTTGCACATCCATTGTTTATTTTTTAAGGTCACACACACCTCAACAACAATCAACATTAAAGACAGAAGTATTTATTTAGCTTCTCTTCTAACAACAACTGTCTGCATGCTGTTTTATCTATTTTCCCTTTATTTATTCATGCTTTTGACTGTATACCTTCCTCACACTTTGTAGCACTTATTAATTTTAAAGATGTATTTAGATCCTTTTTATTTATTATTCACAACAATATAACACAAGTAAAATAGGTAATATTCCATAAAATTTAGGTGATTTCTATAGATCTGTAGAAAGTCACTTCTATATTCTTCCTTGAATGACTGGGAAACTCCCAATACGCATATGATAGTAATGCAGATTTCATTCATATTTTTTAAAAATATAACAACACAAGCATTGAGGATTGATGGATAACTGATGTCCAGTGATGGGGGAGAACATTTTGATTTATTTTAAAGTTTCTGTCCACATTATAGAAGAACTACGAGAAAGAAGGATTGCCAGCACACTGGATTGGAATTTTGAGTCCTTAATAGAATGTGGTCAAGAGTAGGCTCATTACAAGAAAGCTCTGGACCCCGAGTGAAACAAGCAAGAAACTTGAAAAGGCAAAAACTGCAAATGGGCTACACAGCACGGTGAGGAGGGAAAAAGGAATTAAAAACAAAAGGGAACAAAATATAGGAATAAAATATGGGGATGTGGCAAGGGGAACTTTGAAAGGAACCATCTCTTGGCTCAACATCTGATTTCAGTTAACAAAGCATACAATTACACGGAATTTGTAGATAGGGAATTTCTAAATGGTCAGTGTGAACAGCTCAGGGAAACAAGGCTGTGGGTCAGTAAACATGGGAATGCTACAACAATCACATGTACAGAAGAGTGTGTCATTTTTAGGTCAGGCAAGCAGTTAACATAAAGGACTTTAACAAAATGGAGTTACCTATGTCAAGTAAGCTATCATAACCAATTTAGTTATTACAATTCCCTTTTAGTTGCTAATGGTTCAATGTGTTGACTCTTCAGTCATAGGTATATTATTGTATGGGTCTTATGCATATAAGTTTTATAGAACGGATTTGTTGTTTGACAAAATGAATGGGCCAGTTGAATATACAGGGTTCTATAAGCAAATCAAGGAAGAGGAGGATACGAGAGTCTTTAAAGGCTTTTTCTTGTTGCATTTCAGTCCACTGAGCAGGGTGAAGTAGCAACATACTTTTTAGTATTTTTGAAAGTTTTTTTTGTTGTTGCTGTTGGCCAAGGAAGTGGATATTTAGGATCCTGGTCACTGCAGCACAGTCTATGCAGTGAAGTGGTGGAGTATTGTCAGTTTCTGTAGTTCCCTTGACTCATGTGTGGTGAATTCAGGCCAGTATCCCGTCAACTTTGAGTGCCATTGTAGTGGAGTGATGACAACACAAGGTCCCTTCCAGGCAGATGTTAGTCTGTCTGTCTAGAATTTCTTGGCAAAAACCACACCTCAGGTTGGAACAGATGACAAGGCATGGAAGACAGAGTGAGCAAAGCAGCTCGGATGCTGGAGTAGGCAGTGGATTGCATCAACTGGAGGGACTGGAGATACTTTAACAGAGATTTATTTGCTTTTTTTTTTAGAAACTCGCAACTGGGGCAACAGAGAAGGTGATCTTCCAAACATGATTTTATATGGTGTAAACCCAGATTTATATGGGGTGAATTGGGTCTGAAGAAGAGGTAAAGGCAAAAAACTTACCTCTTTCCTACCAGTCTCTGTTATTAAATTGATTAAAGTAGATTTCAGAGTCCAGTTCATGTGAACTACTTGTCCAGAGCTCTGTGGTCGGTAAGCACAGTGTAATTTTCAATTAATGTTTAATGCTTTAATAACAAACTGCACTATGGACAAGGCAAAGGCAGGACTATTATCAGAGCCAATGAAAAGGGGAGCCTAAACCTAGTGTTATGACTGGATTGCGAGAAGATAGATTGACATTATGCAAATAATTTAATGAAGAGTCCTTTATTTATGCTGACTTCCAAGAGTAGAGAATTGTTCTAAAGGGATCTTGGCCCCAAATGAAGCAGGTGGTGGACTTGTAAAGGCAAAACCACAAGATATGTAGAAACTTAGCAACCAGAAACTAGCAACTTAGCTACCAAAATTTGAACTTTAGATTGTTATGAAGTTTTTATTTACTCTATGTCCCAGGCACAGCCAGTGACTGGAATAATTAGTGTAGTTACATAGAGATCAGGTGGAAGGACTGCTATACAATGGAGTTACCTTAGTGAGGTCACTAACAGGGTATAGGCTTATAATGTGAGAATGTAACAATAGAGTTATGCAAGGTATAATATTTTAGTTCAGTTAACAAAGCATACAGTTACATGGAACTTGAGACAAGGTGTTTCCAAATGGTCAGAAGAAACAGTGTATGGGAAGCAGGATTGTGAGTCTGTGAGTACAAGGATCTTATTTTAGTTAGAAGCGGGAGGGGCAGGTGATATCTGGGTAGAAAACAGCTAAGATGGAGGATTTTTACCAAAAATGCAGTTACTTATATCAAGCAAGATATTACAGGCTATTTTAAGCTTTACAGAGATTTCACTAGAAAAAATTTCATTAAACAAAAACCTTGTAACTGTACGTGCAGTTTCATTTTTTGGCAGTAAAGGTTTTTACCCATCCACAAAATGTATTAATAAACACCAGTAGATAGCCACACCCATATGGGGAGGTATTATTTCAGTGAAATGTACTTCCTATTTTTTTCTGGGTCTTAATCTTCAGGTCCTGATGTCATCCAGAGATTTGGGCCCTTGCTTTGAATTGACTTGGTCACATGCAGGTCACATGGTGTCTACCATTGCAGCTGTGTTTTTTAAGTCATTAATATGATTAAAAACAGTTTAAAATTTAGTCACTTTGGTGTTTTTTCTAAAGACGTGGTAGATTTAGATTTTGTTTTTTACCAAGATATGTCCTAGGGCTTCAGGTAAAACAATTTTAGAGTTCTTGATTCACCATCCAGTGGAGTTCATAAACTCCTGCTAGGTCTGCCTGTTCCACCTTCTCTTAAGTATAGGTAGGCTGTTTTGGGAGAGAATTAACTGGAAAAGTTTTAGCTAACAATTGAGTCAAGGGTTCAACTGGGAGTTCGGCTGCCTCTTGAGCTTCCTGGTACACCAGGCGATTTCCAGTTGTTTCTGGTGTGTCTAATTTTGGGGTCCCTGAAAGCTACCTGTTTAGGGAGGCATATTGGTTCTTGGAGGGCTAAGATTTCTTCCTTATTTTTAATATTCTTACTTGCTGCAGTAAGAAGACCTCGTTCCTTGTAGATCATGGCATGCACATGAAATGCAGCAAAGGCATACCAGCTGTCGGTGAAGATGTTTACCTGCTTTCCTGTTTCTCAACTCCCGACCTGAGCTAAAGCAATTAACTCAGTCTTTTGTGCTGAGAAACCTTGAGGCATTGACATTTACCAGATTACATCACGAGCTTTCATTAAGGCTGCATCAGCCTTTTGGACTTTCTTTATTACCAGGCTGCTACCAATAGTGAAGAGATCAGCATCAAACTGGCTTGAGGGAGTGTCCCAAAGACCAAGCTGACTGGCCTGAGGGATGCCCAGCATGTCTTAACCATCATGGAATGGCATTTCCGGATTATCATCAGGCAGCAGGGTGTCTGGATTGAGGCATTGATTAGAAGAGAAAGTTAGCCTAGGTTGGTCAAGTACGAGGCTTTGATAATGGGTGATGCATGAGTTTGACATTTAAAGGACAGATGATCCATGGAGCATAGTTTCAACAGCATGGGGAACCGTTAAAGCCAGGCTTTGGCTTACAGTTAACTGATCTGATTTCTTAACTAGTATGGCTGTGGCAGCAATGACCTGGAGACAAGAGGGCCAGCCAGAGGCCACTGGATTCAGTCTTTTTGACAAGTTACTCATCAGTATCTTCCAGCATTTAAAGTCTGAGTGAGAACCCTTTTTTCTATTTCTCATTGTTCATAAATGAACAAGTGGAAGGGCTTGCTAATATCTGGGAGTGATAAAGCTCAGGACTGGGTAATAGTCATTTTTAACTGCTGGAATTCTTGTTCGGCAACAGTCCATTTTAGGGGCTGATCTCCTGCAGTGACCACATACAGGGGCTTGGAAATTTCAGAAAATCCTGGGATGCACAAACAGCAATACCATGCCAGCCTCAAGAATTCCCATACCTGTTGTTGGCATGAGAAACTAAAGAATGGCTTCTTTCTGGGTGGAGGTTAGGGCTTGCTTAACCTTTCTTAGCCAGTAACCCCAGGTAGGAAGCTTCGGTGGAGAAAAGTTATGCCTTTTTTGTTGACACACAGTAGTCGAAGTTTTAGAGGAGCTGTAACAGAGACTTGGAACTTTTAAAACAAGTAATTAAGTTTGCATCCACAAGCCAGAGATCACCTACTTCCGGCAGGAGAGTACATTCAGGGTGTAAGACATGGAAATCTGATAAATCCTGTTATAAACCTTCCTCAAAAATTGTTGGGGAGCTTTTGAACCCTTGTGGCAATGGGGTCCAAGTTAAATGATTGGTTTTCCCTGAGTCAGCATCTGTCTATTCAAAGGAAAAATAGGTTGCCATAACCAGAGAGTGATGCTTTGTCAATCCTGGCACATTGGTCTTTGTGCTTACTTATCAAACTCCTGCTGTAACTGTAAAAGCAATTCTGATGAGTCATTTTCAGTGGGAGAATCAGAAGAAGCTGAGAGGTATTATTCAGAAATTGAAAGAGTTACTGGCATTTGATAATCAGTGTCAGTAAGAATATACATTTTACTTTCATCAGGTGAAAAAATAATAGTTGCCCTTAGTTTGCAGAGAAAATCTCAGTCCATGAGAGGGTATGGGCAGTCAGGGACCATTAGAAAGGAGTGTGTGACCCATTTCTGACCTAAATTAACCATCCAGTTGAAGGTGAACTTGCAGTTTGTTATTGCCCCTGTTGCCCCTTGAATAGAAATTTGTTTCTTGGATGTGGGTCCTAATAGTGACTTTAGGATTGACAGTTCTGCCCCAGTGACCAATAACAGTTGGACTGGGTGGCCACCCAGAGTGGTGGTTACCATGGGCTCTTGGGTTCCTAAGGAAAAAGAGCCTTGGTTTCTTCAGTCTGAGTCATTTTCAGTTTTACTACTAGAGAGCTGGAGCAGAACTCTCTTTGGATTTTCTGTCTTTGGGTGGTGTGGGCAATTTTTTACCCAGTGACCCAGCTCTCTACAATATGCAGATTGATTCTTGGCTAGCTGGATGCATCCAGTTTTCTTTTGTCGCTTTTTAGTTTCTGTCTTTGTCCTTCAAGCTGACCATGAGCCAGTTTGGGAGGTCTGGATGGCATCAACTAACATTATTGTCTGCCATTTTGTTGCTGTGTCCATTTTCTTGTATCCTGTTTCTCTTTCTCAGTTATTGAAAATTTTCTGAGCTACCTCGAGCAGTTGAGAAATGATTATTCCTGCAAAATCCTCAAGTCTCTGTAATTTTCAACAGATGTAAGTAGCCACCTGAGCCACAAAGGGCAAACTGATATCCTGAGCATTCTTGGGTGCTGAGGGATGAAAAGGGGTATAGGTACAGAATGTCTCCTGAAAACATTAAAGAAACAACCCCAGTGACTCCTTGGGACCCTATATAATTTTTTAAACTTTGGGAAGATTAACATATTTTCAGGCTGCTCCTTTCAAGCCAGCTCATAGAGTCTATTGATAAGTTTTTAATGTTCTAAACCCTGCCGAAGTGGTAGGATGCTAATCCAGGTGAGACGAGGGAAAAATCTCCTTTTAAATTTCCTCACTTATTTCTTCTGTACCAGCCACTGAGTCTAGGACAGACTTATTATCCTAAGCTCTAATGTGCTCTGGCTTTTCAGAAGTAAATAGAGTTAAAAGGTGCTGGTGGCAATCATTGCATATGGTACAATTAATGTGCATGATTGATTTTACCAGGGAGGGTAAAATCTATGGTTTCTCTGAGAACAGCTGGTTTTGGCAAGATTTTATTCTCTTGAGAAACAGATAAAACAAATTTCCCTGAAAAGTTTACCAAAATCCTTTGTATATAGTACCATGTTACTTTCAAGTTAGAAGCTCTTTCTCTGTATAGTGTGGTTTATGGGAAGGGTCTTTCATTTTATGAGAACATAGCTTTAATCATGGAGGGGAGGTTTTGGAATAAATTTAACCATTGTTCCATATAGGAAAACTGATCAGGTCCCTGTAATGACCTTTCAAACTGATTGAGTAACATGAACATTTAAAGACACTGTAGAGGGTTAATTAACATTAAACACAGGCCAGTTTATTTTACAGAGTATCTGGTGCCTGCCATTTGAAAGGCAGTAACTCTAGTACTCAACAAATGCAACAAAGAACTTTTTAAACATATAGTTCAGAGGACTGACAGTTGTGAATTCTTTGAGAACACAACAAATATTAAACAGACAACAAACAGGC
>NW_007256456.1:2147-2621 GCF_000164805.1 Carlito syrichta | reverse complement strand
TTATCTGAGATAACAGTAATAAAGAAATACGGGGAAGGAAGTAAATAACAAATTTATAAGCATGGAAAGCAGAATTAACCAAGCAGAAGAAAGAATCTCAGAGCTTGAGGACCAAAATATAGAAATAACCCAAACTCTTAAAAACACAGAAAATAAGTTAAAAAAGACAGAACAAAACCTTCAAAAGACGAGTGACTACCTCAAGAGGCCTAACCTAAGAATAATCGGACTCCCTGAGGCAGAAAGAGAAACAGAGACCTCATTGGAAAAAACTTTCCATGAGATCATTGAAGAAAATTTCCCTTATCTAATCAGTTATACAAAAATTCAAACACAAGATATTCAGAGAACCCCCGCAAGACAGCAAATGAGAAGTTCAACTCCTAGACACATAATAATTCACCTAAATAAAGTAGGCACAAAAGAAAAAATCCTAAAGGCAGCAAGAGAAAAAGACCAGATCACCCACCATGG
>NW_007256456.1:785-1669 GCF_000164805.1 Carlito syrichta | reverse complement strand
AAAATGGATACCTGTTAAATTAAACTTGCAGTATAAACAAGAGGCTTTCCAGTTACGTCTACAATTAGTGACATGGACAGTTTTTGGAATACAAGTTGTTTTAACTGCATTACTTGGGATAAGGTTTTCAACTCCTATCCCTATGCAATATGGAGGTTTTGATTTTATACAAAGCCAACAATTTGATGCTAATTGAAGCCAACTGTTATTAAACAAATGGTGCATATGAGTTAACATAGGAAATGAACTGGGGGGTTTCTGGACTGGAAAGCTTAATCCTAAAGATGTTGCAGCTGGTTCAGGAGGTGCTTATGGATAAAAGTCAACACAGATTCCTGTAACTCAGTTAAGGTTCCTATGGGTATAGGTTAATGTTTGAGGGTATGCCTTTGAATAATAAATAAGGCACACTGGTCACACCCACGCGCTAACCTTGAGTGACATTGTGGTGATGAGGAAACCTTCCTATGGTTCTTTCCAGGAAGGACTCGGTCCTTCTTTCCATAACTTCCTGATATAGACCAGATTTACAGGCTGGAATGGATGACACAGTGTGGAAGTTGGAGTTGGCTGTACAACTTGGACGTTGGTGTGGACAAGGTTCTACACCCACTGTAAAGAATCGAAATACTTTAACAGAGATTAGTAAACTCTTCAAGAAGAGGATCCCATAAGCAGGGTAACAAAGGGGGGGTTATTCCAAACATGATTTCACAGGGAGTAAACCCAGCCTTATTTGGAGTACATCTAGCTAAAACGACAGCGACGGGTAAGAGAGTTACCCATTTTTCACTGGTTTCTATTATTAATTTAGATAAAGTATTTTTTTAAAATCTGGTTCAAGCCAGGCTTGGTTGCTCAGCCAGTAGTCTGCTGCTTTGGAA
>NW_007256456.1:0-765 GCF_000164805.1 Carlito syrichta | reverse complement strand
GAATAGCAGCAGATTTATCTGCAGAAACCCTGCAGGCTAGGAGAGCTTGGGAGCCCTATCTTCAAAGTCTAAAGGATAAACAATTTCAACCAAAGAATAACCTACCCAGCCAGCTAAGCTTCATCAGTGAGGGAGAATTAAAATCTTTCCCAGATATCCAATCCCTAAGAACTTATGCAGCCACAAAACCATCTCTACATGAAACACGTAAGAAAGGACTAAACACAGAAGAAAAAGAAAAAAGAACAACGTTCTTCACAAGAGTACAGGGAAAAGAATAAAATATACACGAACCAATCCCAAAAGCAAAAAAAGACAAAAAAAAAAAGAAAAAGAAAAAAGAAAAAACCAAGTGGAAGAACAACAACTCAATAAGAACTCCATGATAGGGATGAACTCTCACATTTCAATAATTAGTCTGAATGTGAATGGACTAAACGCACCACTGAAAAGACATAGAAAGACAAAATGGATAAAATATCACCAGGCAACAATATACTGCCTTCAAGAGACCCATCTCACTAGAAAGGACATACACAGACTCAAAGTAAGAGGATGGGAAACAAATTTTCAGGCGAATGGAACACAAAAGAAAGGAGGAGTCGCGATCCTAATTTCAGACAAAATACCATTTAAGCTATCAAAAATTAAAAAAGATACAGAGGGCCACTACATAATGATAAAAGGTTCACTCCATCAACAAGAAATATCTATCCTAAACATATATGCACCCAACATAGGCACACCAACATTCATAAGGCAACT
>NW_007256455.1:2038-2962 GCF_000164805.1 Carlito syrichta | reverse complement strand
GATATCTTATAGTATCTACATTTAGAATAAACCTGGAGGGGATTATTTTAATGAAAATAAGCCAGTAGTAAGAGGTACGTACAACTAAATTCAAAGTGTTTCATGCACAAAGATGGTATAGACTCATTGATAAATATGTGATGAAAGTAGAATTTCCATGACCACTCACCTAGGTAAGATGAACGGACCGCGATCAAAGAATTATATGTATTATAACAAAAATAAAATGTATATAACCATATAGATGCTTATTACATAATCTTTTTGACAAAAGACACATTTGTGATTTATATTTGAATTTTGTCCCCATTCTCAATTAAAACAATTGAACATGGTATCTAAAATCATAATAGGTTATTATTTTAAGCATGATTAACTGATACATGAACATAATCATCTGATGTGAGAAGAGAGAATGTTAAGTTCACATAAAAATATGAAAATGTAGATACATAAAAACAAAAGTAATAAGAAACTGTAACCTATATAATAATAGATAAACATAGTTGCACTGCTTAAACAATTCTTTTACATAATTACAGTTTTCAACTTTGGTTGGGCATCCATGAAAAACAGACATTATGAATCATTAACATGTAGTTACATTAGTGATATTTAAGAAAAAAATTTTAATTAGTCATAAAAAGATTTGATGAGAAAAGTTTAAGACCTAAGCATTTAAATGATACTATAGAATCTTTTTTACTATGTTATAAATATACTGCTGTTATTTTTACACAAAAGGGAAAGTGTTAATTTAGGCTTTAAGAATGAAGAAAAACCTCACATTTATAAATACGGGAGGCAACATGAACATTTTAAAATATGGTATAACACACTGATGTATAAGGTGAATCATTTGAAATACATGATATTATTTTTCAAATACAGGTTGAGTCAAGTGACAGGAAGTGGTAATAATTT
>NW_007256455.1:0-849 GCF_000164805.1 Carlito syrichta | reverse complement strand
TCAGAACAGCACAGTGGGCTCAGGAGAAAACTCCCAACTCTTCATATCTGTTTCTGGAGAGACCTAGAAGAATGGATCATGTTTTCAAAGTTTTGGTTTGTTGTGGAGATATCTGTTGGCTGTTTTTTTGTCACCCTGACATGGAGTACTGAAGAAAATGAGGGCGTATTATGGATGGCAGGTTTGTATCTATTGAGTAAAAAAAATTAATTTTTTTTACAGCACCAGGAAAGCTTTAATGCCACAGACAATATACTAGAGAGCCAAAGATAATAGAATCTAAAAATGAAATGAGACAATCATTAGAAGTCAGAAAATAGAACCAACATATCTTGACATCATCGTTGAGAAGCACCTAGAATCTATAGCCCAGTGATTCAATGTTAGCCTTTCCTTGTAAAAAGCTAGACTATTAATTACTGGAATCAGCAGCTGAGTCTTACATTTTCATATCCCAATTGAAGAAACAAATTTACATAAATTAACCTACCCTAAAGAAATGAAGATATATGCATTATTTGAAAAACTTCAAAATAAGTCTCTGAAACATGCTCAATAAGTGAAACAGAACATAGACTTAAGAAAATAGAAAAATTATATGAAGAAATTCAGAAAACCAATATAAAGTAAAACTATAAACAATTCAGTAAAATAGTAAAGCTGACATACAATAATTGAATTTTTAAAAATTAACTAGAGGGGCCTAATAGTCACAAGCACGAAAAAGTTCAGAAAATTAAAAATGTGTCATTTATAATTCTTGAGACAGGATACAAATTATTAATATAAAAAACATATATAGACTATGGGGCTTATTGTACATCGTCAAGCAGACCAATATCCTGATGA
>NW_007256454.1:0-1430 GCF_000164805.1 Carlito syrichta | reverse complement strand
AAATCAATTCTCCTGCAAACATTCTGCCCTGTTCCCCCCCACCACCACACCCACATGTGAGGGTACCCAAAGCTCGGCACCTTCCAGCCCTAACCCCCCAAATCACTGCCCCTTTGGTGCAGGAGTTCCCGAGGCTCCCTGGCTGAGTTCCTGCTGGCTCTCCTGTCCGAGGAGAGAAATGTGCCCCAGGCAGACTGACTCTCTGAATCGAAAAAGACCTTCTGCTAAGAGGTCCAGGGACAAATCCCTCACACGGGGACATTTCTTCACCACTAATCCAATTTTTCCAGGCTGTAAAGCCAGTCACCCTGTGAACACACAGTTGAGAATATTTTTGGACAGGGTCTGGCTCTGTGGACCGGTTTCGGAACGGCGGACATGACCCTCATTACCGCCAGCCTTGAAATCGCGGGCTTGGACAATCCTCCCTCCTCGCCATACAGAATGGCTGGCATAATGGGCAACTCAATCCCATAACCCCTGTTTGGATGAGTGAAAATACGGGGTCTCCCTGCATTGTACAGGGCTGGCCTTGGGTTCCTGAGCTCCAGATATCCTCCTGACTTGGCCTCGCAAATTGCTGAGATTCCAGGTGTATGCCATCACACCACTTCTGGTTCATTTTTGATGATGGATCGAGGGTGGTCTCAGTGGCTCAGCCTCCTTAATTTGTTACATCTATAGAAGTTGCTTGAGAATGAAAGAATTAAGAGTCAAATAACTGACACTGGGATGGTGGAGGACAAGGTCTGTCTCTGTGGCCCAAGCTGGGGGCTGGGGACATGACCATCGTTCACCCCAGCCTCGAAGCCATGGGTTTCAGCGATTCTTTCGCCTCAGACTCTAGAGTGACTGGGATGACGGGCATCACAACCCAGAACCCCTGTATGAATGGGTGTGGAGAAGGGGTTTCCCTACGTGTCCTGGGCTGGCCTTGGGCTCCTGGGTTCCAGCCATCCTCCTGCCTCGGCCTCCCACATCATGGGATCCCAGGCATGTGCCGCCACACAAGGACTACAGAGTCCTTTTTGACAAAGGTTTGAGGCCAGGCCCAAGGCCGGGTTGAGGCAGGCCTTCTGGGATGCATGGACAAAGGTGTGAGATGGACGTGCCTGGTGGCCACCTTTGAAACATCCTGCAAACAACAGGCCGGGGAGTGACTTTTCCTCTGCCATCTCTAATGGTGACTTCTCACGCTGGGTGGCATGGGTGCTGGTGGTTGCAGTGGTGGTGATTATTATTATTTCGAGTCAGAATCCTCCCCTCTCACCCAGACCAGAGCACAGGGGGCACACTCATGGCCACCATGAACTCCACTGGCCAGGCTCAGGTGATTCTCCTGCCTCAGCCCCCTGAGTGGCTGGAACCACAGCCTGCACCACCACGCCTGGCTAATCTTTGGATTTATTTTTGATGACCGAGACAAGGTC
>NW_007256453.1:0-16300 GCF_000164805.1 Carlito syrichta | reverse complement strand
GATTCCCTATTCCCTGTCATATTCTGGGGCCAGTCATTGGAGACTTCCATTGTTTGGGCACAAAGATCTGATTTTTCAGGAGTTTTGTCTTTGGTACACTTGAAATTGCCTGAGCTCTTCCTTTGTTTTTTTCCTCATTTGTTACAGATCTCTTGTTTTTCTCTTTAGTTCTGTTATCCATTGTCAGTGGTAGAGGATTTCCTTTCTTATGTTTGCTCTGTCCTCCATTCTTCCCTGATACAGGCTCTGGATTTGTTCTATTTTGAAATAGGATGTGGATGGGAAGGTTTGCTGTCTCTTGTAGTTTTTGAAATTCAAATAAAGCAGGGGATGGGGCACTAAGATTCATAAACTACCTGCATATTATAATATTCACTTATTGCTGTTTTTGTTCCCTGAGACCCACTCCCCACCACTGTATATGATGATGCAAAGCAGAAACCAATGCAAAACACAATTTAACACACACACACACCCCAAAACAAACTGAAATAATAATAAAGTGAAACAAAACAAACAACACCAACAACAAAAAACCAAGAAAGTTAAACACACACACAAATGCCTACCACAAAGTGAATAGAGAAGAAAAACAGAAAGACTGGAGGTGAAAAAAACCTCACAAATATATTGACATACACCTTAAAATATAACAAAGGAAATTAAAAAACTAAGAAAAGCAAAAACAAACCAACAACAAAATTGAAAGATGAACACTCAGTCATTCACATACACACATAAACAGAAAATGATAAATAAAAGAAGAAAGAAACAGAAAAAGAAAAGAAAAAAATTTGGGAAGGATGTAGATCAAACCCTCACATTCACATTCATGCACAAAGAAAAATATTTTTAAAATAGACAGACTAACAAACAGTCAAAAAATATTTATTTTTTTAATTGAAAAATTTAAGAAAAACCCTGCCCTCTTGTGGCAGGCTCTGTAATTGTTCCTCTATCTGGTCTCAAGCCACCTCTATCACTCTCTCCTCAGTGTCTGAAGCAGGGAAGGGGGAAGGGCAGTGGAGGTAGGTTGGGCTGCAGTCCTCCTCTCCCAGTCTCATATAGTCAGGGAGATCTCCTCTGGTGAGGAGGTACAGGATTGTCTCTTCCCCAGGTATGTACTCAGGTATGTCTCTTCCCCAGGTATGTATGCCCCAGCCAGGCCTATCCTGGAATGGAGTTCTATTTTGACTGATGTCCAGGCTCTACCTGGGTTTGTCTCTCTCAGTCATGGCCCAGCTGTGTGGGTCTGATGTTCAGCAGGATTGCTGGGGAGGAGGGACTTGGGTCAGCCCCGGACTCACCACTGACTTCTTTGGAGTTCTTCCTCATCCTTTTCTGACTGCACGCTTCATCCCATAGCTAGATCAGGGTAGGGGGTGGGGTGCCTGGAACTCAGCACTCATCAGGTCCCTCTGAAGTTTGTGCCTTCAGGGTACTCCCTCTGGGTCATGATCAATCCCTCAGTAGTTGATCCACTGATCACAGAGATCAGGTCTGTTGCTCTGTGGTGAGCAAGTTGAAGCACTTTCCTGCCCCACCTTCAAGATGGTGGTGGGTTCCTCTCTTGTCCTCTTCCACAAGACTTTGCCTCTGGACTCCCTCCACAGCCCCTGCTGCCAGTGCCCTGCCCAGCGCTGAAGTGTTGAGGCAATGCCAGGGGCCAGCAGTGTCTCTCCTGCTGCAGCAGTGAGGGAGAGCCTGGGGTAATAGTTTCTCCCAATCACTTTTTCACAGGAAAACTTTTGTCCATTAAAAAAAATAAATAATGGCAGTCGGCTTCTGCAACCTGGTGAGAGTCAGAGGTGAAGTAGAGAAGATGTAGCACCAGCTGTTGCACTAGGGGCCTGGCCATTTACTCATGAGCCCTGACTTAGACAGTCTTTCCCAGCATTTTCCTCTCAGGGAGGGTTTGTTGACTTATAAAAAGGAAAAAGAAAATGGTGCTTGACTTCTGCATCCTGGGAATTGCTAGGGTCCAAGCCTAGCAGCTATGGCACCAGTCCTGGCTGTCAGTCCCCTAGCTCTCACTCAGTCAGTCACTCACATGACTACTTGCTCTCCAGCACATACACAAAATTTTCTATACACTTACTCACTCACACGAGGACTTGCATAGTCTGACAGGCTTGACCATGATCTTCGAATTCTTTTATTTTTAGGGCTCATATATTTATGTTGAATGCAATAATTAATTTAGCAGTGGGTTGATTTAGAAAAAATATTTCCATTGCCAGATAAGTATTTCATAACAGTGATTAAAAGTACTTCCTAATCTTTAATATTTACGAATTATCAAAATGACCAAATAAATTTGTTTATAAGCTCATAAGAGAAATTCTTGCTAGTCTACATACTATCTTAAATATGGAGGAAAAGTTAAATTTCTCATATAGAAAAGAATGTTAGTAGTTAAAATTTATAAATACTTGCCCAGTATTTATAAGTTAGAGTGCTGATTAGAGGAAATTTCCATTTGGGGGCATATAGATCATCTGTTATTGAGTTATTTGGGATGTCTGAGGAATGTTTCCTTCTGTAAGTAAGGCAAATGTGTGACACCTGAACCCATGACAAATTACTGCATATCTGGACTTCTCTGAATGACTTAATGTATGAACAAAATCATGTATTGTTGCATTTTCTCTTTAATATCGCCTCCCCTCTCTGGAATAGAATTAGTTTGGCAAAAAATTATTTTCAAGTAAAGAGAGAAACAAATTTCAACAATATTATTCTGGTCAACCTCATTCACTTTCTGTAACAAAGTCTTGAAAAAAATTATCACTGGTTGCAGTCCTTCTTGAAGAGACCAAACTCAAAACTACTGGAAATCAGTGGTGACTTTGGGACCTTAGAAAATTCTTTAAGACATAGGATTCTGAAGAGTTTTGCCCATTAGTAAAAGCATTGTCATGTCATTTTATTCCTATATCCACAGAGCTGGATCAAAAATACATTGACTCATGGATGTGAAAGAGTATTTACAAAAATACAATTTGTATAATTATATGTTGCTGCTTAATTTTCTACATAAATTTTGTCACAATTATTAATTAATTATAAACATGGAAAAGAAAGATTGGCAATAGGGCAAAGTGATTAGAGCTTGGGCTTTGTTATGAACTTTTATAGGATTGCTACCTAGCTTTGATACCTCTTAGTTTTGTGTCCTTGATCTAGTTTCTCATCCTCTCTCTCTAGATTTTCCTAATCTGCAATATTTACAAATTACCAAAATGACTAAATAAATGTATGTTTATGAGCTCATAAGAGGAAATCTTGCCACTCTACATACTATCTTAAATAAACAAGCCAAATCTAGAAAGAAAGGAAGTAAAAGAGAAATCACCCATGGCCCCACTACTGAAACACTTTGCTCTTTGTTACTGTGTTCTTTTCTATCACTGCCTCTTCTTTTAGAAGACTTCTACGCTCGTGAACCTGAACATACTATGCTACCCTTTATGAGATATTTTGTCTGAATTTTATATGCACATCTGCCTCTTCTCCTTAGCTCATGATTTCTCTTCACTTGTTAACTTGTTCTTATTTTCATATGTTTAAAGTTCAGTCAGTCTTGAAGTCTTAGCTCAGATGTGTTGACTCCTTTGATGACTCTTTTAAAGAAGATCTTAAATTCTTCCTTTGAAATTGGAAAGCATGCTGTGCTTTAAGTACTCTCTATCTTGTGTCTACGGCTTCTTGAATATGGCACTTCATCCCCTAGACTATGCATCTTTGGAAATGTGCAAACCTTTCTATACTACATGCATAAGCACAATTCTTTGCATAGACTAATGAATGCTCAAATTAAATACATTGCAATGCAAAACACATTGATTTTAAAATCCAGATATCCTAAAAATATTTGTTGACAGGATAAAATACTCATAATGTTAAATGATATAAGAATTATATCATTATACTATTTATAAGTAACATGATTCAAATTGTTTACATAATAAAGTTATTTATTCATCTATTTATTTCTTCTCTCTCTCAATCAGAAAAAGACTGGAGGGAAACTTCCTAAGTGTTGACAGCACTTATGTATGAATTATAGTATGGTGATTTAAACTTTCTTTTTTTGCTAAAATTTTAGTACATCACATTTATTACCATAAAAACATAATATTATAACATAAATGGTTGTATTAAAATAGAATGACTTTAGCCTAGAAATATAAGAAATACAATGATGGCTTTGAAGAGTTTAACTTCTGATTAAATAAATGTCAATGGATGTAATAGATTTACTTACTGGCTTTTAGTATATTGATCTTAGGCTACCCAGGCTCAGAGAGCATATAAAATGATATTCTTTCCCTTTGCTTATTCTAAGTATAAACTAGTTTATAACAAGAACTGGAATGTTCAGCTTATAGTATTTAAAAGGAATTTTCAATAAGAAATCATAAGAGAACTACTGAATATTTTTCAAAAATACTTTTAATTGTAGACACAAAGTATATTTTAAACTTACATTAGGCATGCAGAAAGCAAAAAACATGTAGAAAGAAATTAAGAAATACTTATAGGGAGCTGAGAAAGCAGGTATTGATATTTATCTTTACATTTTTTAAATGGTTCATTCTGAAAATGGATTTCATAGCAGTACACATGTAGAAGAATAATGAATAAATATTTTGATGATTTGAAGGGAAAGTATTTGTCATTCCAGGAAAGCAATTAGAAATTAGTACAACTGATCTTTCAAAATGCATTTCCAAGGGATTACATTAAATATCATCTCCTTGTGATATTAAGCAACTCTGAATCACCATTATTGTGCTTTTCAAATAAATATTTTAACACCTTTTCTTAGTAGGACTTTCTTCAGGCCTGTGAGAAGTACACGTCTGACATTTGTTAACTTAATGAACTCCTTAATTCTATGACAAATTTTCCTCTATCTCTGTAGCTTTACTTTTTTTATTTTTTTAAATGTACTTTTTATTATAAAATTGTGGGGTACAGTTAAGGGTTAGGTTTACAAATGTTCATCATTCAGGCACCCTTGTTAATAAAGGGTGTCTCCCCATCCCCACATAGATATTGGCTACCATTAGTCCAACTTCCCTTCCCCTCCCTAACCCCCCCAAGGTTTCCCACAATTGTCAGTCCTTTTTTTATAGTATTATGGTAGAGGTTCAAGGTCCACTATATGAGTGAGAACATGTGGCACTCAGATCTTTGTTTCTGTGAGAGATCACTCAGTATTATAGACTCTAGTTCCATCCAGGTTGCTGCAAAATTCATGATTTTGTTCTTTTTTATGGCCGCATAGTATTCCATCATGTATATGTACCACATTTTAAAAATCCAGTCCTCTTTTGATGGACAACATGGTTGCTTCCAGGTTCTTGCTATTGTGAACAATGCTGCAATAAACATTCATGTGCAGGTATCTTTTTGATAGACTGATTTGAGTTCTTCAGGGTATATTCCCAGTAGGGGGATCGTGGGGTTATATGAGAGGTAGATATTTAGAGCTTTTAGGAATCGCCACACTGCTTTCCACAGAGGTTGCACTAGTTTGCACTCCCACCAACAGTGTAGTGTTCCCTTTTCCCCACACCCTCTCCAGCAACTGTTATTTTTTGCTATTGATAATGGCCATTCTGACTGGAGTTAGGTGGTATCTCAGTGTGGTTTCGATTTGCATATGCTTGATGATTAGAGGTTGAACATTTCTTCATGTGTATGTTGGCTGCTCGGATGTCTTCCTTTGTGAAGTGTCTATTCATATCTTTTGCCCACTTTATAATGGGGGTGTTTGGTTTTTTTCCTTTCAGCATGTTTGAATTCCTTGTGGATCCAAGATGTTAAGCCTTTGTTGGACCTGGAGTTGGCAAATACTTTTTCCCAGTCTGTGGGCTGTCTCCCTGTTCTCTTGATGGTTTCTTTGGCTTTGCAGAAGCTTGTCAGTTTAATGAGGTCCCACTTGTCTATCTTATCTCTTATGGTCTGTGGTTTTCGGGTTTTGTTCAGGAATTGAATGCCAGTTCCCATTTCCATAAGGGTATGTTCTGCATTTTCTAAAGTTCCTATGATTTGAGGTTTACATTTAGGTCTCTGATCCATTTAGAGTTAATTTTTGTGAATGGGGACAGATAAGGGTCTTGTCTGAGTCTTCTGCATGTGGTCAGCCAGTTTTCCCAGTACCATTTACTGAATAGGTTCTCCTCTCCCCAGTGGTAGGTGGTGGAGGCTTTGTTGAATATGAGTTGGTTGAGAAATTGAGGTTTAGCTTCTGGAATCTCAGTTCTATTCCATTGGTCTATATGCCTGTTCCTGTACCAATACCAAGCTGTTTTGATTATTGTAGCTTTATAGTAAAGTTTGAAGTCTGGTAATGTGATATCACCTGCTTTGTTTTTTTTTTTTTTTTTTTACTAAGGATTGTTCTGGCTATTCTTGGACATTTGTGTTTCCATATGAACTTCTGTGTTGTTTTTTCTAGGTCTGAGAAGAATATTGCTGGTAATTGGATGGGTATTGCAATAAATCTGTAGATTACCTTAGGTAGGATGGACATCTTCACAATGTTGATTCTTCCAATCCATGAGCATGGGATATTTTTCCACTTGTTTGTGTCATCTTTGATTTCTTTGAGCAGTGTTTTGTAGTTTTCATTGTAAAGGTCTTTCACGTCTCTGGTTAGGAGGATGCCAAGGTATTTCATTTTTTTTGTGGCTATTGTGAATGGAATTGTGCTTTTTATTTGGGCTTCTGTTTTTTTATTATTGGTGTAAAGAAATGCAATTGTTTTTAGTACATTTATTTTGTATCCTGTGACTTTTCCAAAGTACTTTATCAGTGTAAGGAGGTTTTTGACAGATTCTCTTGGATATTCAAGGTACACGATCATGTTATCTGCAAAGAGAGATAACTTGACTTCCTCTTTTCCTATTTGGATACCCCCGATTGCCTTCTCTTCTCTGATAGCTCTAGCCAGGACTTCCAATACTACTTTTCAGGGGAAATGGTTCCAATTTTTGTCTGTTTAGGAGTATGCTGGCTATGCATTTCTCGTAGATGGCTTTTACTATTTTGAGGGATGTTCCCCATATGCCTAGATGTTCAAGGGTTTTTAGCAAGAAGGGGCACTGGATTTTAACAAAAGCTTTTCTGCATCTAATGATATAATCATGTGGTTTTTGTTTTGACATCTGTTGATGTATTTAATTACATTTATGGTTTTACAAATGGTGAACCAGCCTTGCATCCTGGGGATGAAGCCTACTTGGTCATGATGGATGATTTTTGAGATGAGTTGTTGAATCTGGCTTGCTAGGATCTTGTTGAGAATTTTAACATCTATGTTCATCAAAGATATTGGCCTGTAGTTCTCTTTCTTTATTGGGTCTTTACCTGCCTTGGGGTTCAATGTGATGTTAGCTTTGTAAAACGATTTGGGGAGATTTCCATCTTTCTCAATTGCCTGGAATGCCTTCAGTAGGATTGGTATCATCTCCCCCTTAAATGTCTTGTAGAATTCTGCTGGAAAACCTTCTGGACCAGGGATTTTTTTTGTAGGTAGTTTTCTTATTACATAGTCAATTTCCTTGATTGTTATTGGTCTATTTAGGGTCCAAATTTCTTCTTGTTTCAACCTTGAAAGGTTGTGTGATGTCAGAAAGTCCTCCATTTCCTTAAGGTTTTTAAGTTTGTTTCCATACAAGTGTATGTCGTAGTCTCCAATGACCTTTTGTGTTTCTCCAGGGTCGGATGTGACTTCATCTTTTGTGTTTCTGATTGTGTTTATTTGGGCTTTTTCTCTCTTTTTCTTGGTCAATCTAGCTAGGGGACCATCAATCTTGTTTATCCTTTCAAAGAACCAGCTTTCTGTTTCATTGCTTTTTTGTATTATCTTTTTGTCTTCTATATCCTGGATTTGGGCTTTTATTTTGGTGATCTGGATTCTTCTGCTGAAATTAGGGTTTTTGTGGTCTTGTTTTTCCAGCTTCCTTAGGTGGCTTGTTAGGCTATTAATTTGTGATCTTTCCATTTTCTTCATGTGCATTTGTAAGGATATAAATTCCCCTCTTACTACAGCTTTCATGGCGTCCCAGATATTTTGGTAAGATATTTCTTTATTTTCATTTGTTTCCAGTTACCTGTTGATCTCTGTTTTTATTTCATCATTGACCCAGTAGTTGTTTAGCATCATGCTGTTTAGTGTCCATGTCTTTGTGGGTTTTAGGGGGACCTTGTTCGTGTTAATGTTTATTTTTATTCCACTGTGGTCTGAGATGGTACATGGTAAAATTTTGGTCCTTTTAAATTTGCTTACACTTGATTTATGGCCAAGTATGTGGTGGATCTTAGAGTGCATTCCATGTGGTGATGAGTAGAATGTATACTATGTGGTCTTTGGATGGAGTGTTCTGTAGGTATTAATTAACTCCATTTGGTCAAGAGTCACAGTGAGGTTTCAGATCTCATTGTTAATTTTTTGTCTTGATGATCTGTCTAGGGTTGTTGAAGTCCCCAGCTATGATGGTGTTGGAGTCAATATATTTTTTTAGTCTACCTTGAAGCTGCTTTATGAAAGTTGGTGCTCCTATGCTGGGTGCATATATGTTTAAGATGGATATTTCTTGTTGATGGATTGAACCTTTTATCATTATGTAGTGGCCTTCTCTATCTTTTTAAATTTTTAATAGCTTGAAGGGTATTTTGTCTGACATTCAGATTGCTACTCCTCCTTTCTTTTGTGTTCTGTTCACCTGAAAGTTTGTTTCCCATCCTTCTACTCTGAATCTGTGAGTGCCCTTTCTAGTGAGATGAGTCTCTTGAAGGCAATAGATTGTTGCCTGGTGTTATTTTATCCATTTTGCCATTCTATGTCTTTTCAGTGGTGCATTTAGTCCATTTAGGCTAATTATTGAAATGCAAGAGTTGATCCCTGTCATAAGGTTCTTACAAAGTTGTTGTTCCTGTTTGTTTGTTGTCTTTATTTGGTTTTGGAGTTGGTTCATGCGTGTTTTTAATCTTTTGCCTGTACTCTTGTGAAGAATGTTGTTTTTCTTTTTTCCTTTTATTCTGTGTTCAGTACTTTCTTAACTGTTTCTTGTAGAGGTGGTCTGGTGGCAGCGTAGGTTCTTAGGGATTGGATACTTGGAAAAGATTTCAATTCTCCCTCACTAATGATGCTTAGCTTGGCTGGGTAGGTTAGTCTTTGTTGAAATTGTTTATCTTTTAGAACTTTGAAGATAGGGCTCCAAGCTCTCCTAGCCTGGAGGGTTTCTGTAGATAAATCTGCTGCTATTCTAATTGGTCTTCCCTGGTAGGTAGTGTAATCCTTTTCTCTTGCTGCCTTTAGGAGTTTTGCTTTTATAGATACTTTCTTTAGGCAAATTATTATGTGTCTGGGAGTTGTTCTTCTCATTTTTTGTCTTACAGGGGTTCTCTGAATCTCTTGTGCTTGAATTTTTGCATCACTGATGAGATGAGGGAAGTTTTCTTGAATGATTTCATGAAATGTTTGTTCCAGTGTGACCTCTGACACTCTCTCTGCCTCAGGAAGGTCAATTACTCTTAGATTGGTTCTCTTGAAGTAATCATTCATCTCCTGAAGATTTTGTTGTGACTTTTTAAACTTATTTTCTATGTTTTTGACAGTTTGGGGTAGTTCTGTATTTTGGTCTTCAAATTCTGAGATTCTTTCTTCTGCTTGGCTAATTCTGCTTTCCATGCTTATTAATTTGTTATTTATTTCCATCACAGTATTCTTTACTGCTGTTATTTCTGTCATCAGCTCCTTCCTATTTTCCTCTTGTCTCTCCTCAATTTTTTAAATTCTCTCTATTAATGCCTTGATGTCTGGGTTTGTTGCTTGTGACCAGTCATTCTGGGTGCTCTTCATTTTTTGTGTTCCAAAGTCTGTTTTCTCAGTGTCTGACCTCCCAGGGTTCTGTTTGAGCCCTATACTCTTCTTTTGTTTTTTCTTCATTTGTGCAGATTTTTCCTCCCTATTTTTCCCTCCCCTCTACTTCCCTGTCTTCTTTAATTCTGTTATTCAGGGGTGGAGGGGTTTCTTTTACATCTGTTTTGTTCAATCTCCTATTCTTCTAATGTATTTCCTCTTGTTTTATTCAGATCTGGAGTTGGACTGTAGGTTGAGGGCAGTCTTTTTTGTAGTTTTGGGATTTAATTAAGGGGGGAGCTGTGATTCAAAATCTCTCTGCAGATCCTAGTATCCGCCAACAGGTTTATGGATAGTCTGAAACCTACTTCCCACTGCCTTGGAGTCTGTCCATGCAGTGGGGTTGTAGGTTTAATCCCTTGAATCCCCAGCAGGTGGTGCTATCCATTGTTGCCACCCAGAGCGGAGTGAGCTGGTTACAGATTGGTGACTGCCACGGCAACTTCCCCGTATATGCGGGGAGTTCCACAGACCTGTCTTTGGGCTAGGGGCATGGTGTGGCAGTGGCAGTAGCAGCCAGGCAGTGGCGATCTCAGAAGATCCTGCTTGTGGGGGCTTCATGGTCTGAAGTCGTGGGTCACCTGAGGCATGATCTGGGAATGACCACAGTAGTGGCATCCACGACTGCGGGAGCAGCCCAGGCTGCTGTGATATCTGAGTAGTGACGGTGGGTGATGGTGGTGGCTGACCTCCCTGTGAAGAGCAGGCTATGGAAGATGGGAGATGCAGCCCTTGGGAGAGAGCTAGGGTCTTTATGAGTGTTCTCTTTCACAGAGGGTTTCCCAGACCATGCTGCCCCATCACCATTTTGCCAGAAGTCCTCTGTAACTTTTCTTAGGATAAAATTTTCTTATGTCTTGCTTGCTTGAGCTGAATTTGACTTTATTGGTGATTGGTTTTTGTTTAAAATAACCCTTAAATTTTTACTTACGTGTATCTATTGAACAAAACAACCCCACAGTAATAAAATGGAAATAAGGGAGTTGTTTGCTCAATAAGGAATATCTATTGACATGTGTCACTTGACATTTAAAGGAGAATTAATTGCTCTTTGTGAACTTGCTTTGAACTTGCTTTATTTAGCTAAAATCACTAGCTAATGTAGTTATGAAAATACATCACAGTGACACACTTGAATTCAGATGATGTAAAACCCAAACCACCTAAGTAATCAAAACTGTTCACAGAATTTTAAATTACAGTAGCTGTATGTGAGTAACAGATGGATGAATCAAATGCATTCTACAGTCTTTCTGTATGTTATGGGAAGCTTGACTGCCAGAAATATTTTTGTACAGTACCACCAGCCTGTGTGATTCACTATAGAATAGGCAAAAGAAACTTATTTTCTGCTTAGTACAGAGCATTGATCTAAAATGAAAAATCCAGTGTTATTGTTGTTTCAAACTACCTTTGCCAATTTTTCCCAGTTTTAAAGGAAATTAACTAATTTAATATAATAAAAGAAACAACAATCACTTTTTCTTCCAACAATTTAATCCTAGCTTTCCTGAGAATTTAACAGTTCTGATAAATCTTAAATTAATTTGTTTCCTTATCATGGTATCAACCTTATATCTTTTTAAAAATCCAACATAACTGTAATAGTCTGAGAAAAATATAAAACCACTGAGCAATCTTTGAAGTACGTTTGTGCTATTCCTTACCTAACTAAAAATGATTTCATTGCTGTGATTTCTCACAGTTTTGAGTCATCATGAGAGAGTCCTACTAATGGTCAAACTGTTTCTGACACCACAATTCATGCCTCTTCTTTGCTTTTGTAGAATCTATGACACATTATCCTGAGATTGGAAGCAAAAATGTCATGTGAATATGAGAATCTATATCTACTACTTTCTTTTGAAGTGATTACTTAAATAATTCCTCACAAAAGCTTATAATAATCTAAGTATGATATTCTGGGATGATTTTTAGTTTTATTATTAGCACGGTGATGAAGAAACTCCAAATTAATGGTAGTTTTCTCTGTTTCTGAACATCTACAGAGAAATTAGATTCTATGACAATTGATTGTTTCATGTGTTAAGAACATTTTCATCAGGCTATCTTTACTTCTTATCATTTAAGTTGCTCGTCTGGTATCTTAAATTTAGTTAGCCTTAGTTTGTTCATTGTAGAAACAAAGATATTTCATAGCAGTTTCTTTGGAGAAACATTATTTGATACAATTCACTTTCAGCATGCTAAATCTCTCAAATTATATTTCTTTTCAATTTTTGCATTATTGAAGACTGACAAGTTTTTAAAAATAAATTATAGCTAGTTTGGGTACAATCTTTTGCTTGAATTTTTTTTTAGTTTTTATGAGTTTCTGCTCATAATGGGTTCTCACCTTGTTCAGATTGCACTGAATTAGAATCTGTTAAGTTCCAAAAATTCACCTGTAAAACATAGAGACATAATACTTTTTTAAGACTTATTTTTGCAAAATTTCATCATCAAGTCGATGTAACATATTCTACAACTTCAATAAAAATGTGGAACTATGCAAAAATGCTTCCCAGCTCTTGACCTATCTCTGTCCACCCTGTGGGCACCAGGACCACACACAATGCAGGATGAGCTCAGAGAGCAGTACACAGAGCATGCTGAGATCCTAGTGCACAGGGGCCCTCCCAAGGTCACACCGAGAGAGGCATGCTGGTGCCATAGCAGCAAAGGGCTGGTAGTCTAGCTCCAGAGACTATCAAGCTTCATAGGCCACAACCCCATTCTTCAGAAATCTGCAAAGTCTAAAATAAGTTCAGCAAGGCAGGCTTTAGAAGCCTAAAGGGAGACATGTTATTAAAGAATCCAGCAACGGGTAACGTTGATAGAATAACAATAAGGATCTAGCATCATTGAATGGCAATGCCAAGCCTATACCATCTCTGCTCAACCAGGAGAGTTTTTATGCTACTAATCTCTGCAAGGTGAACATATTCATGAATATCTTGGTACTTACACATGAATAGTTTTAGTTCATGTGTCCATCTGGAATAGGGTACTTAGGTTAGGAAAAGAAAGCAAATCTTGACCTCAGATTATTCCTAATTATACCATCAAACACATATATGTGGTTGTCTCATTTTAAAATAATTCTTCCAATAATTGTTTTTAAGAAGCTCATGAAATATTACTCATCTTTTTCACTTTAATGCAAAGAAATGCAATCAAGAAGATTAATTACTTACCAGCATCACACTCTAATGAGGGGGAGGAACTGGATTCAAATCAGGTTGTGCTCTTTTTATTCATGAGTAGGACATAGGTTTTAGCCCTTCCTGTAGATGGCTAGATCAAATACCATTCACTTACTATTAAAATGCAAAAATGCTATTAAAACAGAAGTGTCCTTAAGGCATAGAGCAGAAATTTCTTTGCTAGTTCAAAGGACTGTTAAAACATCTCTGGATGTTTTAAATTATTGAAACAATTTACTAAGTTATTTTGAAAAGTAATACACTGAGATAACAGAGTTCATGTTCTCATTAAATGAAATTCATTAATGTGAGCTATATCATTGGGTGCAATAATAAGAAAAAGTAAATTCTTTAAAATTTATCTTTTTAAAATTAATTAAATAAAAAATTTAAAAATTGTTATCTTATTTGCAAATTTTAAATCATATGCATATACATTATACATGAAAGGAGAAATACAGTAAAATATAGAGAAAGAATAAATTCATGCAAACTCCACAGTTCAAGGCATTGACACTTTTATAACTGTCTCAATTATTTAGGTTAAATATTGACCTTTTTGTTAATTTGTAGTTTTCAATACAATAGTTCCACCATTTCCTATTTTACTTCCTTTTGGTAAACAATTTACTTGTATCCATCTTTTTACTATGCTATTCATATTTTTCATAAAGAAAATGGTTACTCTCATCCTTCTTGAAAGATAATTTTTCTTCTCCCAGAAACTCCAGCTAGTTCTAACATATTTTTCCAATATTTTCACAACGGATTTTAGGCAAACAAAATTTTTTTTAACATTTTCTTTCAAATAAAGTGGAACTTATAATAGTTTTTCTAGTCATGGTACCTCTCTGGATTCCTGTTTACAATCTTAAGAAGAAATCAATATTATCTCATGGATTATGTGCCAATATAGCTTCTTAAGAGAAAGAGGGCAGTTTTCGCTTTGAAATGTTTATGACTTTGCCAAAGAGTAGGAGAAAACAAAACCCCAAAACTCAGAAAAAACTACTCAAGATTAGATGCTACAGAAGGAAAGAAGTTAGGGATATGTGTAACAGACCAAGTCATTATATACATCCAAGCATAAATTCCACACCGAAGAGAAAACATAAATAAATTGGTACAGATATGTTTTTAATTTTTCTCACAGAACTTATTTTGAAAAGTAATACATTTATTCTTATTGCTGATTTCCAACCAATTAATTGTCAATGAATACATAGAGTAGCAAAAATAAACACACAACAAATTAGTAAATAAGTAAATGAAAAATAAATGCAAAAACTTCAGGGATAAACATTTTTGCAACTATTGCCTGAAAAACAAAAATGCTTAAAATGCCCTTTTGAATGGACAAAATACCCATAATTATGAAGTAAAGTGTGATGTTATATGTTTTCTTTTCACTTTACAGTCACATCTCCCCCAAATCAGACAGACCAGACCTTCCACAATCAATGCTCCTTTTCCTCTTTCACCCCTTCCCTACTTTAATACCCTGTCAGTCCAATGGAGATGTCTTCATACATTTCTCCACCTAACCCTGTGTGCCTTTAGAGTGGACACCAGAAAAAATATAACGTAGCCAAAATCAGGGAAGGAGGAAACAGCTGCAAAACTCACATCTGATAAAGGACTTATATACAAAATATTCAGAGACCTCTTAACTCAAAATAAGAAAATAAGCAGTCTGGCTAAACATGGTCCAGATACCTTCCTGTACAGATACCTTACCAATGAAGATAAATAAGCTTATGAAAAGATGCTCAATCTTTTTATGTCATTACGGAATTGCAAATTAAAACAACAATGAGCTACCACTACACATCTACTAGAATGACCAAAATCTGGAATACTGATAACAAATGCTGGAGAGGGCTGTGGTGCAACAGGAAGTCTCACTCATTGCTGTGGGAAAACAAAAATGATATTGTCTTCTAGTTCCAGCTACTTGTAAGGCTGAGGTGGAAGGATTGCCTGAGCCCAGCAGGTCAACGCTGGGATGACCGTGAGCATGCCATTGCACTCCAGCATGAGTGACAGAGTGAGACTCTCACTCAAAAAAAAAAAGATAATGTGCTGGAAGACAGTTTGAGAGTTCCTCACAGAACTCAGTATATTCTGCTATGCAATCTAACAATCAGACTTCTTGATATTTGCCCAAATGAGTTAAAAAAAACTTGCATCCAAACAAAAATCTGAACAAAGATGTTGATAGCAGCTTTATTGATAATGGCTAAAAAGAAATGATCTATGAAGCCATGAAAATACTTCAAAGAACATTAAGAGCATCTTACTAAACAAGATTGATGGTCCCCTAGCTAGACTGACCAAGAAAAAAATGAGAAAAAATCCAAATAAGCACAATTAGAAACACAAAAGATGAAGTCACATCTGACCCTGAAGAAATACAAAAGATCGTTGGAGACTACTACGTACACTGGTATGGAAAAAAACTTGAAAACCTTAAGGAAATGGAGGACTTTCTGACCTCACACAACCTGCCTAGGTTGGAACAAGAAGAAATTGAGACCCTAAATAGACCAATAACAATTAAGGAAATTGAGTACATAATAAGAAAACTACCTAGAAAAAAAAGCCCTGGTCCAGATGGCTTTCCAGCAGAATTCTACAAGACATTTAAGGAGGAGCTGATACCAATCCTGAGCTGATACCAATCCTACTGATTCCAGGTGATTGAAAAAGATGGAACTCTTCCCAAATCATTTTTCAAAGCCAACATCATATTGATACCCAAGCAGGTAAAGATCCAACAAAGAAAGAACTACAGGCCAATATCTTTGATGAACATAGATGCTAAAATCCTCAAAAAGATCCTAGCAAACCAGATTCAACATTACATCTCAAAAATCAACCATCATGACCAAGTAGGCTTCATTCCTGGGATGCAAGCCTGGTTCAACATTCGTAAAACCATAAATGTAATTAAATACAACAACAGATGTCAAAACAAAAACCACATGATTTTATCATTAGATGCAGAAAAGGCTTTTGATAAAATCCAGTACCCTTCTTGATAAAAACCCTCGAACATCTAGGCATATGGGAACATACCTCAAAATATTAAAAGCCATCTATGAGATACCCACAGCCAGCATACTCCTAAACGGACAAAAATTGGAACCATTTTCCG
>NW_007256452.1:1848-6958 GCF_000164805.1 Carlito syrichta | reverse complement strand
CAGCAGCCCGCGCTCCACGCCAGCCCCGCCCAGAGACAAGTCCGCCCCTTTCGAGGCTCCACCCCTCGCCCCGGGGGGCGCCGCGAGGGGGCACGGGCGCAGCGCTGCCGGGTCCCAGCACTTGTCCCGCGGGCCCTGGGTCGGGTGTTTGGGGGCTGTGCTGCTGGCCCTGGTACCTGCGCCTGGCCGGGAGGCTCCGCACCTGCAGCCAGGGGTCGTCCACAGGCGGGAGATGGGCGTGCTGGTGTCGCCCGGGATGCTGGGCGCGTCCTTCAGCGCCTGGGAAATGTCAGCGTCTCCTCCGCGGCTGTGCCTGCTCCGCTGACTCCCCGACAGGGTGTTCTGGTTCCCACAAGAGTAAGGATTGACGCAACTTCCAAACCTCGGGTGTTACCCAGCCCGCCTGGGCTCTGGGGCATGCATGGAGAGATGCTGAGGTTTTTAAAATCCCTGGTCTAATTTATTCACTCTTCACGTATACGTTGAGCACCTACTCTGTGCCAGGCACTGTGTCACTACACGCTTTATGTGCACGTAATTCTCAACTCTGTAGCTGTCCATATTTTACATATGAGAAACAGGTTCATCTGCCAATGTCACAGGGCATTTGTGGCAAAGTCGGGATTCAAAGTCACTTCTTCTAATTCCCTGGGGGCCATACTTTGTCACTAAGCCGTAGGTTGTCGTGGTGCTGTAAGATGTGTATTTGAAAGCCTGGATTGGGATCCTCAAAAGATTCCGGGTCCCTCCTGAAAGACATTTTAGCATGTCTGGAGCAACCTGGGTATAAGAACCTGACTTCACAAAAGCAAATTTCATGAATCTAAATTAAGATGAAGTATTTCCAATGGAAATTTATTTGTTGGTTTAGGAGGTGACTTGTCACTCTGTCACGCTGGACAGGCTGGAAGCAGTGTCATGATCATGGCTCACAGCCGCCTCCAACTCCTAGGCTCAAGTGATCCTCCCACACTAACATCCCAAGTAGCTGGGAATACCGGAGTGCATCCATCATGTCCAGCTTATTTTTATAATTTTTGGTAGAGACAGGGTTTAGCTGCATCGCTCAAGCGGGTCTGGAAGTCGTGGCTTCAAGTGAATCTCCCATCTCAGCCTCCCAAAGTTGTGGGATTAGAGGAGGGAGCCACTTGTCTTGTCCCCTCACTTCATATTTCTGTTGAACACTGTGTCTGGACTGTCCCTCCTTCCCTGGACCTGGTCACATGGGGCTGGCCAGCATCTCTCCTGCCAGGACCCCCTGACCACCTGCCTACCTGGCCCCATACAGCCTCTGCCCTCATGTGGTTGTACACACACATTGTTGTTCGTGAGGTGCATGGTAGTCGTGGGCATGTTCCCTCACAGTCTTGTTGACAATGGCATGAATGTGTCCACCAGATTCCAGATGGTCTTCTCTTGCCACTCCAGCTGTGGGTCCATGGAGTGCATGAAGTTGTCAGAGCCATCCTCCTCGGTCCCGTTGGCCTGCCGACAGGAACAGAAAGGCATCAGGGTGACTGGTCACACAGTCAGGCTCCTGGCATCTGCAGAATGTCAGCCCCTCCAAGGGTCCCCAGGAACACAAAAGGCAACGAGAAAAGCAACTGACTCTAACACGCGGGTATCCAATCCCATCAAATCTGTAGGGCTTTGGCCTCTGCCCATCCCTGAGCCTCTCAGGACCCCAGGCAATCCCATTCAGCCTTGTCTTGCCTCTCAGTCTAGTGCCTAGAATTTTCTCAGCTTCCTAATGCAGAAACTATAAAAGCACATTTGCAAGGTCCCTTGCTTGAAGACCTAGTCAGAGACAGTGCCAGGCTGGAGGCACCTGGCAGGTGGCCAGGGAGGGGTAACACTCACTTTCTCCTTGTTCTGGGAGTGATACCAGAGATACAGAGGCCAGCTCTTCAACACTGCCACTGACACCACCACCAGGAAACAGCCAAAGTAGAGACACATGGAGAGGAAAAGGACAGGGTTTGAGTGAACATGAGACACTGCACCCCAACTTTAAGGCAACTCCAGACACTGCTACAGTGAGGCAGTGGAAAGAAGGCAGTCACAAGAAACCCCCATCTCCAGTAGGGGATGCAGGAAACACCATCCGCATCAAAGAGAGGAACATGAAAAACTGCCACTGGAGAAAGTTGTGAGGTGTTTCAGGGAGCTGAATTCTGATTCCACCCCAGGCTGTGTGGGGGAAGGTTTCCTGCCATTTGTAAACCAAATAAGGGCTTGGAAACATGGCATGACTTGGCATCACTGAGCATGGTGCCCTGAGCTCCAACATCAGCAACTTGCCCCTGCCTTGCCCGCCCTGGACTCATCCCAACATGGTTGGATTACACGCCAGCCCTCAGGAAGCAGGCCTTCCGGCCGTCCAGCTCCTTCCCTGGCCACCTGCCAGGTGCCTCCAGCCTGGCACTGTCTCTGACTAGGTCACCAAGCAAGGGACCTTCAAATGTGCTTTTGTAATTTCTGCATTAGGGAGCTGAAGAAAATTCTAGGCACTAGACTCTGAGGCAAGACAAGGCTGAATGGGATTGCCTGGGGTCCTGAGAGGCACGGGGATGGGCAGAGACCAGTTCTGACTGCGAAAAGTCCTAGTAGATGTTCCCGAGAGTTGTGGCAGGCAGTGAGCAGAGATAGGCAGAACCCCATCCTCCTGGTGTTGTCATTTCCCAGCTGTGCGACCCTGCACAAGTCCCTTCCTCTCTGTCAGTCTCCATTTTTGCATTTAGAAGGTGGGGTCATAATGATTCCTGCCTCCTGAGGTCATCGAGAGGATTCAGTCAGGTGAGCAGCAAAATGCTGAGAAAGGGATCAAACCCTCAATAAAAGGGACATCCAGAAGACAGTGTATTTCTGGCATGGGTCCCAGTGACCCATCAGCTTCCTCCCTGGATCACTGAGGGCTCCCTGCTTCATGGTGACTGTGTTGAACCCTCATGTTTGAGTAGGAGTGAGCCTAGTGGAGTCAGCCTTGGGTTGGTAGGTGCGAGGCCTGGTACTGCCATTGACCCTACCATGCCTTGCCAACATCTCACGCAGAGCAGGCATTACATAAATTATTGTGGAAGGGAGGAAGGAAGGGGAGGAGAGAGGAGGGAGAGAGAAAGGAAGGAAGGAAAGAGGAGGGGGGAGCGAGGAGTTCTTGGATGATGTCCAGAACAGACCAGGCATTCAATAAACATTTATCAGGGATGGGCATGGTGGCTCACCTGGTACTTTTGGAGGCTTAGGTGGGAGGATAGCTTGAGCCCAGGATTTCGAGAGCAGTCTGGGAAACATGGTGAACTCACCTCTCTACAAAAAATCAAAAGAATTAGCCGAGCATGATGGCATGCACCTGTCATCCAAGCTACTCAGGAAGCTAAGAAGGGGGGATTACATGAGCCCAGGAGTTCGAAGAGTTGATGAGCTGTGACTGTGCCACCGCACTCCAGTCAGTGACAGAGTCAAATCCAAACAGGCTTCTGGGCATCAGCCACTTCCCACGAGACAGGCTACCTGATCAGAGCCTGGCCATGAAGCTCGAGGTCTGTGGACACCGCTGGCCCCCATTGGGCATCAAACCAGTCTTACCACCTGTGTGTATATGCCAGCACTGGGTGGCAGGCGAGGGGTGGTGAGACAGAGTGTGAATCCACAGCATCTCCAGAGCAGTGCCAAGCAGGTCCAGCGCACTGGGCTTCTCTCACAACCAACTTGGCCACCTCTGACTTTATTTCTTCCCTGCCGATCCCAGAAAGGGGACCACCAGTCACAGTAGCTTCAGTGCTGGCTGACCCACCCCTCAAGTCCCATGTGTTAGCAATCAGGCACACAGCACAAGCCTGGAGAGGGGTGTTTGTGTGTGAGATGTGTGCCTGTTTGTGCCAACACCTACAAAGTGACATCCTCTCACCATTGAAGGTGTGTCATGTATCTGTTTTGTGTTGGTCTGTGCCCACATGCACGTCTGGGGTTGCCTCACACGGTCACGTGTCCAGGTGAGCACGTCTTCATCTTGCCGTGTATGTATGTGGCTGCTTTGATTGCCTACAGCTGGACGTGCGACACATGGGTGTGCCTGTGGTCCTTGTATTGTAGGCACGCACGCTTACCTGCACAAATTGCTGTGACTGTGTATGTTTGGTTAATCTCATGCTGTCTTGGAAGACTCAAATGTATCTTTGCACAAGCGAGTGGGGTGAGGTTCGTGTGTGCACTTGGTGTGTTGGCAGGGTGCCATACACCGGGGGTGGGTCTCAGGGTCTGGGGAGGAGGTGTCCTGGGATGGGGTTCTGGGTGGTGGAGGGGGTCTCATTTCCCCCCCCAACACTGCAGGCCCTGTGCCGGGTGCAGGGAGGCCCATATGGGTCTTCAGGCCTCAGGGGGCTTGGATATGAGCCTCACCTGAGATCTCAGGTTGAACACTGGCTTTAGGGGGATCTTGTTTCCCCATCGTGGCATCATCCTGCCCTCTGTCTCTGCCTCCCATTCCCACCTACCCCATGCAGCCAGAAAAAGCCCTCTTTATGCCAGGTAGGTGGCCAGGATCCCCAGAGGGTGTCTGCGGGAGGAGCAGAGGAAGTTGTGCACACACAGCCAGGGACATTTGGTTCCCTTAGGAGGCAGTCAGCCCCCTCCCCAAACCCCTCGTTGCCATCCCCGGCTCCCAGTCACCCCTGCCACAGCAAAGGAGGCAAAAGGGGAGCCGGGAGCTGAGAGGGAATCATGGGCTGCCTGGGCTGGGGGGACGCCTGGGCCCTCCAGGCGATGGGTCGGAGCTCCCACCGGATGGACAGACACTTCGGCTTGGTGTACCAAGGGCACCTCCACTCCACTGAGTAGTCAACCCAGTGTTTGACTACCTGTTCAGGACTGCCAAACTGTTCAGCACTCTGCATTTTGCTTAGGCTAGGCTGGGTTAGACCCTTGGCAGAGTGGCTGGTAAGCTAGCCCGACCTCCACCCACCATCTCAGGACCAGAGCCTGGAGCAGGGGTCTTGGGGGTGCAGGATGGGCCAGGAAGAGGGACAGAAGGTTGGAGGGTTCACCCTGCTGTGGGGGGGTTGGTGAAGGGGGAGAGTGGTGGAAGAAGATGGAGAAGTGGGTGATCAGTGGG
>NW_007256452.1:0-533 GCF_000164805.1 Carlito syrichta | reverse complement strand
TGGGAGAGGCTAGGGTAGGAATCACGAGGTCCAGCTGGCTTGGCACCCTGCTGATGACAGAGAGCCCCACCCGTGTTGGAGAGGTGGGTACTTTCGCGGGGCAGACATGGAGAAGACGAGGATCTAGCAAGGGGCTTGGGATCCAAGTTGCGGGGCCCCACCCTGAGGCACACTCCTCTACTGAGCGGGTCCCAGAATCCAACAGCCCCTTCAGCAAGATGAGGGTTGCTTCCCCCGCTCCTTGACCAGCTGAAGTTTATGACCACAAGCCCACCCTCAACCCTCCTCGGGCTCTCTGGTCACTTCTGGAACCCAGATGTGGAAACCAAAAAGACTCATTCTTCAAAGAGACCAGCAACAGGGAGTGAGGTGCCCAGGGATTCCTGCATGTCCTAGTGGGCAGGGAGGGTTTTGTGTGGTGGCACTGCATGGGCACGCTGACTGCGTGCATCTCAGCTTGGAGGCCGCCGGGCATTTCCCTTGGACCGCAGGGGTCTAGGCGGCCGGGGTGCATGGGTGAGTCCGGTGTCTTG
>NW_007256451.1:0-8234 GCF_000164805.1 Carlito syrichta | reverse complement strand
CCGATATTCCTGCAGACAGGAGAGGAATGAGAAGGCCCAGGGCGGCCAGGTCCTCCCCTCCAGGCCCACTCCTGGCCCCTCCCATACCTGGGTTATCTGCAACTCTAGGCAGACCATTATGGCCTCGACCTTGGCCTGAATGACCTCCTCCTTCATCTGGCCCATCAGGTTGGTCTGTAGCAGCATCTCCTTGTGCAGCACCTCCTTCTCGGAGACCAGTTCCTGATAGGCGGCCTCCTGCTGCTGCAGCTGGGCCAAACACTGGTCTCGCGGCTCCGGCAGACTCTGAGTCTCCTGATGCTTTACTCCTACCTGCAGGCAGACCCGGGCATGAGCATGGCTGCCGAGGCTGCAGTGCAGTAGATCACCAAACTCCAGGGCTCAAGGGATCCTCCCACCTCAGCCGCCAAGTAAGTGGGACTCCAGGCATGAGTCACTGTGCCTGGCTTCCCTGAGCTTCGTATCAATCCTTGGAGACCTGTCTTACGTAGATTATACATAGTACACACACATGGCCCATCTTCCTATACAGATCTCTTACAGGGGGAGGCAGAGGTGGCATTGCAATGACGCATCCTCAGAATGCCACCAGTGCTCCAGAACAGGCCAACGCATGAGACCAGATTATTAGGGAGGGCATGGGGTTAGAACACAGGGTTGACTTTCCCCAGGCTTGAAGTGGGCAGGAGACAGACACTCGACATTGAAATTCTCCCCCAAACCTGGTAGCAAACAAATAATTTGTGTTACTTTTTCCAGCCGATCCAAAATGTCTTGCTTCTGGTGTTTCTGTAGGAAAATCAAAGAAAGGTAACTGAGGGCACCCTTCTTCTTTCTACCTCCCAGACCAACAAGGGGTGTGCAGGGTCAGGAGTTGGTGTTAAAGGCCATATCCTCAGATCCTATGGGGCATGAAGAGACACCCTCTCCTCAAGTTCCCAAGGAAAGAGCATTTAAGTCTTCCTTGGTTTTTGCTGACAACTACAGAATGGAAAGCTTGAATCTAGATTCTCTTTATGTATTAATTTTTTTTATAGAGACGGGTTTTTGCTATGTTGCCAAGGGTAGTCTTCAATTCCTGACTGAGGAGATCCTCCCACATCAGCTCCAAAATTGATGTGATTGTGGGCATGAGGCACTATACCTGGTCTGAATTCTTTTTCAAGGACAGCAACAAATCTCCGGAAATGAAGTTTGAGAAAATAGGGGCTACCTTTCCATAAGTTTGTGATGTGGAAATTTGCATTCATTAACTACAAACTGCATGAAAGATGCTGTTCTTTTTTTTTTTTTTTTTGAGTCACAGTCTCAAAGGTGTCACCCAGGCTGCTGTGCCATGGCACAATCACGGCTCACCACAGCCTTGAACTCCTGGTCACAGGTTATCCTCCTGTCTCAGCATCCAGAGTAACTGAGATACAAGTGCACACCACCATCACCAGCTTATTTTTTTCATCTTTTTTGTAGAAAGGAAATCTCACTATGTTGTCCTGGCTGGGGTCAAAATCCAATCCTCTCGCCTAAGCCTTCCTAAGGGCTTTTCTTATAGGCAAGAGTCCTGTACCCAACCTGGATTGGTTTTAATGGCAGGAACACAGCAAAGAAAGGACAGACAAGAGACCTCTACTCTGAAGATTCCATTCCAGTGAACCTTTAACCCAGGGTTCTCCTGGCTAAAAGAGACCGCATACCTCCAAATTCTATCTCATCAGGAAACTCAAGCCCAGGCAGAACTGGTGACTTGTCCAAAATCAAAAACAGAGCAAATGAGGAGTGGGGTCTTGCAGGAAAACAGGGCTCTGGATGCCCTGTGGGGCAGACTCACCTCCCCCCACCCCCAGGGCAAGCGTGGTGATGAATCAAGCAACAGCGTGCACAAAACAGAGAGGAGGCGCACAGGGCAGCAACATAAGAGCCATGCTGCATGCTCCATGCTCTGCGTCTCCCCCACTGAGGTCTAGGCCCCCTAGCACCACTTCTTTCTTGGGACCAGGTGCCCTCAGCCCCTTTCTTCAGAGTCCCTAGGGGAAACTGGACCCCAGGACTGAAATTAGAAGACCTCCTGGACTCCTAACAGTTCCTCTATGGTTTCACTGAGTTGACTGCTTCCTAGAGAGCTGGTGTCCTGGACTACTGCTAGTTTTTGGTACCTATCTGAGAGGTGGGTGAGTGTTGGTGGAGAGGTAGAGAAAGCAGTCCTTAGGGCTGAGGGTGTGGGCTGTCTCAGCTGGCAGAGAGGCACCAGTCCCCACTGTGAAGGGAGGACAGGGGACTGGCCTGCAAGGTCCCTGGGCTTGGTCCTGGGCCACCTACCTCCAGATCATTCATGCTGGCAGAAGATGCAGGCCCATCACCATCGACACAGGAAGTGGACTGAAAGAGATGAGCATTTACATGGAGTTGTTTGTCTCATTCAGAGTCTTACCCTCTGACTGACTTCCTTTTTCCTCATCAAATGGCAAAGATCTTTTCTGCCCAGGTTGGGCCACTCCTCCTGTCACCCTCTGTGCACACTTCTCGGGCTTCCCTTCCTGAGCAGCTCTCATCTGGGCCTTTCTGCAGAAGGATCAAATGACACAGAGAGTCTGGGGTCCAACGTCACTTCTGCAGCTTCCTGGGAGAAGCTCAGAGAAGACGTGCCCTACTCCATGTCACCCAGTACGTCACTGTTCCCAGATCTGCCCCTCTCTCAGGAATCCCTGTCTCAGTTTCTTTCTATCAAATTCTCCTTCCCCTCTCACCCCTATTCTGGGCCCTGAACCCCTATAGTACCTCAGACACAAGACCATTGAGCTGCTGAGAGGGTCCTCGCAGGCTCTCTGTTGATGAGAAAGTCCTAGAGACAGAGAAACAGGGGTCAGGATGGGTAACTCAGGGGAGATCAGGGTCCCAGGCTGTGGCCTGCCCAGACTCCCTCGGCCCAGGAACCACTGCCCTTTTGGGGATACTCACTTGGTTTCATCCAGGAGATGAGGGCCAGAGTCCACATCATGGCTCTGTTTGGGAAGAAAACATGAGGTGGTTATGCAATTCTCAGTGAAAATTACCCGGGGCAAGCTTAATCCAACAACCTTTCACATCCCCAAACCAATAGGAAAAGCCCAGGCTCGGCCTCTTCCACCCCAGTCACCCCAAAGGACACTTGGCTTAGGAATCAAGCAACCTTCAAGAGGAGGGAATCCACAGTGGAACATATAGTCTTCTGGGATGTGGGAAGGGTGAGCATTCAGGAGAGTAGTGGCACAGGGGAAGGGTACAAACCTGAGCCGTCACTATGCTAGTGGCTGTAGCACCGGGTGGAAGGATACCATCAGATGGTATGCGATCATCAGCAGATCGTGCCATGGGAGTGGTGTGGTTTTTGGATGCCTGTCACAGAAGAGAGCACCAGGTTAAGAGACCGCATAGGAGAAGGTGACTCACTGACCTCCGTGGACACAAGGGTACACACCAGGTAGGACAGGTGTTACTGGAGTCACAGTGACAGTCACACATGCTGTGAGCCACTCCAGGGTATGGGAATGGCTTGCCCAGGCCTTGGGCTGCTTGGACGGCCAAAGTTCAAAGTGGCACAACCTCCTTCTTGAACATATGAGAATTTTCTTCTCCCTGGAGCTAGGCAAAAGTCAGCTCAGCTCTGGACTGTGGCAGCCACGGCTGGTAGGAGGAAGGCTTGCCAAAATCAGGGAGAAGAAAGGTGGTATTCTTGCAGGAGAACAGCTGGTGCCACAGGGAGATCCTATCCTGGGTCCTGCCAGGCAGAAGGTGGTGACGATGGAGGAGATGTCAGGGTCAGTGTGGCTACCACCTTTCTCCCCTCTCTCTCCTTTCATTGCCTCCTTCCTTTCTTCCCTGCTCTGACCATTGGCTGTGCTTCCCATTTAGACCTTTTCAGGTCAAGAAAGTGGCCCAACCATAAGCCTCTCACTACTCTCTAGAGATAAAAGGGAATAAATCAAGCCACGGCAACCTCTCAGCTCCAGAAACACCAAACCAACCAAGAAACCACCTGAGAAAAAGATCTGCCCAGTGGCGATGTGGAGGTCAGGTGCCTCTTTCCTGGGAATAGCAGCTGGGGATGAACACAGGATTTAGGACTTGGAACACATAGAAACCTCTCGCTCATCCCCAAGGGAACCCACCTGCTTGACTGGTGCCCCACCCAGTCTCTCTCCTTGCTCAAGCCTCTGGCTCTAGGGAGCATCTGATGTCCAACAAGGCCAGTTGGGCAGTGTGGAAAAGAAGGCTGACTAGCTGAAACCTGGCAAGAATGCTAGGGAGCCAAGGCCTGGTCAGGTGAGCCAATCTCATGAGGAAGTGGCTGCACCTGTCTCTACGGAAAGGGCTGCCTGCTCTCTAGACCCTTCTCCCTGGCCTCTGAAATTCCAAATCTACTTCCATCACTCAAGCCAGCATTGCAGAGGCTGACAGAACTGAGGATGAGCCAAGTTGTCTTTGTAAGTTTACTGTGAGCAGAGCTCTCAGACACAAGACTTGAGGGGACTCTGGCAGGTTCTAGGTTCTTCCTGGCCACCTGTATTCTCACTAATCTCCAGGATTAGACACAGGGACACTCCAAAAGTGGAAAAAAGTATTTTCCTGAAGACTTTTCAATGCGTGCAACAGAGGTGTGAGTTTTTGTGTGGGGAATTCACAGGACGAGCAGGAGCCAGGGAGATGGAGAGAAGCCCCTCTCTCAGGCCTCTGTGCCATCTTGAGAGTACTGATTCTTCTGATCCATGGGCATGAAATGTTTTCCCATTTTTTTGTGTCATCCTTGATTTCATGGAGCAGCATTTAGCATTTCTCATTGTAAAGGCCTTTCACCTCTCTGGTTGGACGGAAGCCAACATATTTCACTTGCCTAGCCCACCGGCTGCTCCTGGGCCTACCTTCATCTCCTGCTTGTCCTGGGTCAGTCGCATGATGTACTCCTCCTTCTCCAGGTGCTGCTCCTTCAGCACTGCCCTCTGATTCTGGAACAGGGCTTGGAGCTCGCCTGCAGGATGGCAGGGCTCAGAGGCTGGCCTGTCCACCCCCCAGGGAGATGCCACACTATGACTCTAACGTCCCGGCTCACCGATAGCGTCAGTCTCTCCAGAGAGCTGGATGCAGTGATGCTCCAGCTCCTCTATCTGCTCCTGCATGTCTGCCTTCTCCCACATGACCTCCAGGAAGCGGTTCTGGAGCCAGAACCCAGAGTCAGGGTCGGCAGCACCCTGCCACCCCACCCTCCTTGGGCCCGTCAGGAGTGACTCCCTCACCTGCAGATTCTCCATGGCCCCCTGGAGGGCCTGGTAGTGCTCCTCAGACCCAGACTCAACCCTGGTCCCAGGAGCTGAAGTCACCTCCTCTGTTGCCTCCTGGGACAGATCTGCCAGCTTGACCAGGCACGGGCTGTGCTCTCTGTGATTGTTCAGCCGCTGCTGCAGCTGTGCCCGCTCCTTCTCAGCACTGGCATGAACAGCCATGTGAAAGTATGCCACCTGCAGGCATGAGGGGTGTGTTTTTGAAGGGGGAACCCAGAGGGGCAATTGGGGCAGGTAGTTAGAGGGAAGCCCCATTTCTGGGCCTCTTTGAGTGCACCTGTTGTTCACATGTGTAATGGGATCTGGATCTGAACCCAGGAAGGGGAGAAGACTGAGGAAAATTAGAGGACAGGGAAACCAAGAAAATAAAGGTGCCCAGCCAGTCCCAGAGTCAGGCAAGGGGTCGGGCTCACCATGTCTTCTTGGCTCTTGAAATCCTCCGGGATGGTCAGAATGGGCAGGGGAGTCTCCTCGTCCTGGTTCTCGTCATCCTCATCTCCTGATTTGTACTCTACTGGAGCAGTCAGAGGGCCCCTCAGATAACCAAGCAAGGGAGACAGAGGGGCTGCCTCTGCCCCACCCTCACTGTGTAACCCTGGGCTGTCCCTCACCCAAGGAAAACAATCAGCTGTTCCAGAGGTCTCTTCTAAGCCCTCGGTCCCAGGCCGCAAATTACCCTGGCTTCCTCAGGCTCACTCACCTTCCTCGAGGAGATCAATGAAGTTTAGCTGGACCTGCAGCTCCTGGTCGGCAACTTTCAGACGTTCCTGCAGGCAGGAAAGGAATGAGAAGGCCCAGGGTGGACAAGTCCTTCCCTTAAGGCCCACTCTGGCCCCACCCTTACCTGGATCTCCTGCATCTCCTGGCGGGCCTTAATGGCCTCGGCTTTGCCTTGAAGGGCCCGATCCTTTGCCTGATCCAGGAGCTGGGCCTGTAGTAGCACCTCCTTGTGCAGCACCTCCTTCTCAGAGACCACTTGCTGATAGGCGGCCTCTTGCTGCTGCAGCTGGGCCAAATACTGGTCTCGTTGCTCCTGCAGACTCTGGGTCTCCTGGTGCTTTCGTTCCACCTGCAGGCAGACGGGCCCAAGGCCATAAATTGCGTGGTGGAAACACTCTGGGCCCAGCTTCCTCGCTCCTGGACTATGTGACTGCCCTCTTGCCCAGAGGTCCATGGTCCTTTCGCCCAGACTCACACTCCATCACCTTCTTACCCGCCACTTTAACTTTAGGTCACAGATGTGTGGGAGCCAACCAACATCTCCTTGGTAGCTGCACACAAAATGCACAGTCCTTTACATGAATGATTTCATTTAAGTTCAACATTTCCTATGAGCAAAGTGCTCAATTCCTTTTTTTTTTTTTTTTAGTTGGGGTCTCACTCTCTGGCCTATTCTGGAGTACTGGGGCATGATCAGGGCTCACTGCAACCTTGAACTCGAGGACTTAAGTGAGCCTCCTGAATTGGGACTATAGGAATGTGGCACCACATCCAGCAAATTTTCTGTTTTTTAGAAAAGATGAAGTCTTGCTATGCAGCCCAGGTTGATCTGGAACTCCTAGGCTCAAGCAATCCTCCTGGGCTCAAGCAGTCCTCCGTCCTTGGACTCCTAGTGTGCTGAGATTACAGGTGTTAGCCACCACGCCTGCGATAACTTCCTTTTTACATTAAGGAAACCAGGCTTAGAAATGCCAATTACTTGACTAGTGACCATTAGAGCTGAGGCTGGAATCCAGCTTGAACCCAGGGAGACTCTGTCGCGACACTCTTTCCCTATTATGGAGACTCCAGGCCTTTAGCTGGGATGATCATGTCCAGCCCTTGGAGGAGGCCAAGGCTACCCACCCCTAAAAGTCAAGAGACATGGCAGCAAGAACCTGGCACAAGACTGGTCGGCAGGCCGTTGGCATCATGTGTCTCCCTAGGTTGGAGTGACCTCTGTCCTTCCTGGCACCTCCCCTCCCCAGAGGCTACTGCCCACATGCCACCCTTTCTCAAATGGGAAGGGTTACCATTTGGTTCAATTCTCTCAGATTGTCAAGGAGCTGGCCCAACTTCTTGGCCAGCTCTTCCTTTTCTTGCTGCTCTGCACACAGCCCCACTGCTGAGCTCCATGTTCTCACTCATCTGTACAGAAAAAAGTAATCAGTGCAGCAGTCAGTAACTATAGTGGATGGAAATGAAACCTGGTGTCCACTTTCCATGGCACAGAAATGTGGTGAGGCAGGCTAGAGGGTCATCCCCACTCCCTGAAGATCAGAGCAGGGCTCTGGCTCACACGGTGCCTTCAAGGGTACCATTTCTTTTTTTATTTTCATTTTTATTTTTGAGTTGGAGTCTCACTCTGTCACCCAGACTGGAGTGCAGTGGCTGCTCCTGGCCACTGCAGGCTTAACCCGCTGGGCTCCGGCGATCCTTCCATCTCAGCCTTCCAAGTACCTGGAACTACAGGCTACCATGCCCAGCTAATTTTTGATTTATTGTAGAGATGAGGTCACGCCAAGTTGCCCGGGTGGGTCTCGAACCCACGAGCTCAGGCAATCCACTCACCTCGGCCTCCCAAAGTGCTGGGATTATAGGCTGAGCCACCGAGCCCGAGAAAGGGTATCATTTCAAGGAAGGGCTCTGGGGTCGGGAAGAGGGCAGGCAGCCGGGGGTGCGCACCAACTTTGTTAATTCATTCTCCATCAGATCCAGCAGATCCTTGAGCAGGTCATTCTGGAGGAGCGTGCGGCTGATGCTGCTGCGGTCACTCAGGATGGTGTCCAGCACTTGCCTGTGCTCCTTCACCTGCTCTTCCCAGTGCACAGCTGCCCATTCCAGATTCAGCAGCCGCTCCTCCTGCTCCTGGTTCAGGCGGCTCAAACTCTCATTTTCCTGCAACTGGACCTGGAGCTGTCCTGCCAGGCTCTCCAGTTCCATCCG
>NW_007256450.1:2338-3176 GCF_000164805.1 Carlito syrichta | reverse complement strand
CATCATCTTAAGAAACTCTAGGCCCAAGACTCAAGCCTCCTTCCCAAATGATCTCTGTCTGTTCATGATGATCCAACTCCATACACAAATGGATGCTCTTCTTTTATTTCCTTTTTTCCTTTTTTCTTTGAGTCGGAGTCTCAATTGTCACCAGTCTGGAGGACAGTGACTCCCTCCTGGCCACAGCAACCTCGGTCCACTGGGCTCCAGTGAGCCTTTCCCTCGACTTCTGAGGAGCCTGAAAGACAGTCGCAGGCCACCAAGCCCGGCTCATTTGGGGTGGAGGGTATAGAAGAGGTCTCAGCAAAAAGTGCCTGGGTACATCTAGACCCGTGGGCATTTTGGAAAGTTGGCCTCGACCTTCCAAATCATTGGGATGATGAGATTGAGCCCCCAAGTCCTGCCTCTATTCTTCATCAAAAACAAAACAGAAGACATGGTGCGGTGACACATACCTGGGATTCCCACACTCTGGGAAGTCGAGGTGGCAGTATGACAGCAGTTCAGGAGCCCAAGACCAGCCTGGGCCATGGAGGGAGACACCATCTTAGCAACCATCAAAACCATCTTCTTGTCTTGGGTAGAGGTTCATGTTGTCCCGTCCACTCCAGAGCCTGAGGTGGGAGGATCGCCGGAGCCCGGGATTTCGAGACTGGTGGTGATAAATCATCGTATCCCTGGGCCACAGCCTGGGCCACAGAGCCAGACCCTGTCTCCAAAAACATCAGAATCTTACACAGATTCTCAAATGCGCATGGTGTGTTCACAGGACAACTGGCTTTAAGTCATAAAAATGAGATTGGGGAAGAAATGTCCCTGGGTGAAGGATGTGTCCCTG
>NW_007256450.1:0-811 GCF_000164805.1 Carlito syrichta | reverse complement strand
AGATGTCCAAATGGAATATCCATCCCACGCCATTGGCCACGCGCCCCAGAAGGCTGGCCTCTACCCTCCACACTCGTGCCCCAAAGCAAAGACGTGTGTGTGCTCACAAAACAGACAACCCTGAGCTAGGGAGGCTGTCAGGCACAGAGCAATCAAGGCAGTCCTGCAACGCCATGACCAGCTCAGGTTTCGGTCACAGGGTCTACAACTTTGGACAGCGGGAGGGCCCCTTCCGCTCCTGATCACTCCATCATCCCACATGGGCCTTTCCCTGGGGAGTTCTGGACATCCATCACGACGTTGTGGATGGCGTCTTTTTTGTTGCCAGAGTCTCTGTCCGCTGGAATGGGGCACAGCAGCACAATCATGCAACAGGTGCTCCTCCCAGGGTGGGCTTGGTGGGAGACTCCAGCCACCCTTTCTGGGTTTCTGGGTCTTCAGAAGGTAGTGGGCCATGGGGTGGGGTCCTGAGACAGTTGAGAAGGTCGGACACAGGGGCTCATTCCTGTCATCCCAGCGAACTGGGAAGTGGAGGCCAGAGGATGGCATGAGCTCCTGGGTTTGAGACCAACCCGGGCGCCTTGGTGAGACCTCATCTCTACAAAAAAACAAAAAATGAACTGAGTGTGGTGGCACATGCAGTCACTCCGGCCACTCTGGAGGCTGAGGAGAGAGGATCAACAGAGCTCATGATTTCGAGGCTGATGTGATTGACAGTTATGTCCCCATCCCCCATCCATGGCCACAGAGCCAGACCCTGTCTCCAAAAACATCAGAGTCGTACAAACTCTCAACTGCACGTGGTGTATTC
>NW_007256449.1:1647-4455 GCF_000164805.1 Carlito syrichta | reverse complement strand
TTAATTTTTGTTAAATAACTAGCTTAGACAAGAATAATGTAAATTGTGAAAAATGTTGTTCTGTGTTTACTAAGGACAAAAAAGTGGAAAAAAAGAAAATCAATCCAGCTGGGTTAGAGGCCAGAGTGGCAAAAAAAATTGTGTAGTTAAAGTCTTTTCTTCCCATAGGGCAGGGAGAAGTAGATAAGACTGCCTAGATGTGAACTAGGAGGCTGGACTGTAGGCCATTGGAGAGCCACTTTGATCATGTGGCTCTCCACACTCTGCAGGGATGATGTATACATGTTGGAGAAGATGGCTGGGACATTTGGTCTCATTAATTTCACATGCTTGAAGAGACTGTTTAACATCTAGTTCTATTCACCAGTATTTACACCTTCTGTCTGCAAGAAATACACTTTTAATCACAGGGACTTCATACTACATGTCTTGGATAGTTGCTTACTCTCATTTAAGATAATTACAAGGCTTTCTACATTTATTAAATTGTCATTGTGATTATAAGAGATCCATGGTTTTGATGACAGTAAAGTTTGGAAAGAGGAGATTCTCAAAAAATTAAAAATAGAACTACAATATGATACAGCAATTCCACTCCTGTCTATATGGTCAGAGGAAATAAAATCAGTGTGTAAAAGAGATCTCTGCACTCTCATGTTTATTATAGCACTATTGAAAATAGCCAAGATATGGAACCAATGTGTCTGTAAACATGAAAACATAAAGAAAATGTGATACACACACACACACACACACACACACACACATATACACACAATGGAATACTATTCTGCTTTAAAAAAAAAAGAAAGAGGAGAGATGCTTACTTTGGCCTCTACTCTAGAACACTAAAATTTTACATCCAACAGTTATCAATGTTGCATTGGGGACATCAGATTATCTACCATGTACCTTGCATTCATTTGAAAGAGTTGAATTGTAAATTTGGCCATAATCAATTAGAAATAGGCTTTGTCTCTTCTGAACAGTTTACTTGATTTCCATCACGGCTAGATTTCAGTTCTAAAGGTTAGCCCTGTTTTGAATACTGGCCTCAAGAGGAGAAGAGAGCAGATGCAGGAGGCAAGAAAGACAGAAGAGAACCAAGTTCCTTCAATTGTGGGGGCTTACTTCTGTTCCACACTGTTTTTAACCTAGAGATTCAGAATTATACATATTAGAGACCAAAATGAAGAGGCTATCTCCCCAGAGATGAATCAATGATGCCAATGGAGTCTTAAATGTAAAAGATTTTAAAGGAGGCTAAAATTTGCATCACCACTCTAGGGTGACCAAAATTGATAAAATTGATTGTAGGGCAAATCGCTAATGAGCATGCTGCAATGAGTGGGCATTGTATCTACAAGGAGAGACCAAAACTTGTGTGTTTATTCTTATATGTTAAAACATCAGTCACCTTGAAATTACTCTGTTTGGTGCAACACAACTATCAAGATGCTTTTTCCACTGTTCAAAAGAGTTTTAGGACTTGTCAATTTGGATGCCTTTTAGTGCTTCTGCTGTTTTTTGTTTTACCTCTTCCACATTGGCAAAAAGGTTTCCCTTTGAGGACTTTTTACATTAAGTGAAAAAAAAGTCTCTCAGGGCAAGATAAGGGAAATAGGGAGAGTAGGGAATGAGGGTTATTCCAATTTTTGTCAAACACTGCTGAACATTCAGCATGGTGTGGGAAGGCATGCCCATAAATCAATCTTATATCAGAAAATAGGTAAACATGTTAAAAGAATCCCCCCTGCCAAAAAAATTCACTGAAGTGAATGTAGCCTCTCACAACAATGCTAGCTGGTACACAGATATTGATGGGTTCCTAGCAGGGGAAGCCTGTACAATGAGGGGCCTACCCTTCAAAAGATAGAGTATCTTGCATCCCCTCTTGTATGTGGCCTGATGTTATAATTAAATCATTTTGCACAGACATGCATAACTAGCTGACTAAGAATGTGAGACCCAATTTTAGTGGCATAATAGCCTCATGCAAACTGAGTTGCTTGGTACATGTCTCAGGCATTTATTACATAAAGAAAGCTAATGACAAATGTATAGGGATGGGGAGATGGGGCCATGTAAACTCAGAATGAAGCTTTGGAAGGCATCTCCATCTGGCATAACATCAGCATAGTGAGCCCTCTGACTAGAAACAAGAACTTTTTTTCATTGCCCTTCCTTTTGTCCAAGGCACCTTGCATTATGTGGGCATTTGCCTTTGTTTGGTTGAATGTACTATCAAATAGAATGGAGTCCAAACTAACAATTAGATATCTTTGGTTCCTAACCCATCTTTTTTTTCAATGGCTGTATGAGCTTGGAAAATCCCATTGGCTTCTCTTCCCTTGGTTTTCTCCTCTGTATAAAAAGAGGTTGGACTTTTCTAGCTCCTGCTTCTCTGCTGTGATTATACCAAGCTCCCATCCGAGTAATCCTGTGGGGCTTCTCCTCTCCTTCTTCTACCATGTGCTTTTGGATGAAGCTGACTCATCCCCCGGGTCTAGAGTGGGGCATGTGGTTACCCACATGGTCACATGGCCCATCACAGCACAGAGTTCCTCTGGCCACAGTCATACTGCAGCCATTGTCACATAGGCCAAGAGGCACAGCGATGGTTTGGAATGTTGGAAAAATCAATCCTAAGAATAATATGAGATTGGAACTGCTGGGATAAACTTACAAAGCCAACAAGCAGAAGGCTAAGCAAAGAGAAAGGGAGAAATCAGGAATCAACAGCGTTATTTTATCCCCTGAATCAAAACTCACCCAAAACCAAGACAGCCTGTAACCTTTTCCATTATA
>NW_007256449.1:0-1405 GCF_000164805.1 Carlito syrichta | reverse complement strand
TTAGAGTGCTGGTTTATGAGAAAGACTCATGTGCAATTTCTTCCTTCAGTCAATTAGTTTTGGGAACCAGCTTAAAATCTATCCATTTCTAGAAAGTTTCTGTGAATATTGGGATATCCACTTCTCTGATTAGTCTTTTTTCACATTCTTTAGTGCAGCACTTCCAAGATGATTTAGATAATGTCAACTTGTGCCCCACTCACAACACCCATAAATATTTGAGATACTCATGTTCCACAGAGCATACTTGGGGAAACATTATCAGAACCCTGCAAAAAATTGTGCATATCATTAGAAGTCCAAATAAAGGGGCTTCTCTCATTGGACCTATATCTTACCTGCCTTCCGATTCCATTAGTAGGTTGAACCTTACAAAATGATCCTTATCTGATGGTTCTGAACCACATCCCAGCTTGTGCCCTCTGCACAGGATGTGTCTTATGTGCCCTCTGGTCCACTCCTCCTTCACCTGCTCTGTGCCTATGAGATTGATGTCTGTGGTCTGCCTAGTGGATTCCTTGTGTTCTAGCTTCAGGTTAGATTTGCCCAGTGAAAGCCATGAGGAGAGGGCAGATAGCTCTTTCTCAGCTCTCTCCTTGCTTTTGTTCCCTGGCTTATACACAAAGGCCACTCCCAGCATTCCTCTGTTTTCACATCACTTACTCTAGTGCCAGTTTTCAAGATGTTTCACATCTTGAGCTGGATAATTCTTTATTGTGTGAGTCTGTTAACAGCATTCCTGGCCTTTTCCCACTAGACCCAATGGCATGCTGCTATTACTTGTATATCTGTCTTCTTCAAATCTCATGTTGAAATGTGGTCCCCAGTGCTGGAAATGAGACATTGTGGGAGGTGACTGGGTATTGGGGGCAGATCCCTCATGAATGACTTGGTGCTTTCTATTCTCACAGTAAGGAATGAGTTCTCACTCTCCTACTTCACATGCAAGCTGGGTGTTTAGAAGAACCTGTTACCTCCTCTCTTTTTTTGCTTAAGTTCTCACCATGTAACATGTCTGCCCTTCCTTCACCTTCTGCCACAATTACAGCTTCCTGTGGGCTCACCAGCAGCCCAGCTGATGCCAGCACCATGCAGAACCATGAGCTAAAATAATCTTTCCTTATAAATCACTTAACCTCATGTGTTCCTTTATAGCAAAACAGAATAGACTAAAACACATCCCTTCAGTCATGGCAATTCAAAATGTATCTAGACAGCAACAGATGCTCCCCAAAGGGCAAAACCTGCCACTCCATCATTGAGAAGGGTTGATGTCCACTATTTCCCTGTAGGGATCAGTCACAGGCATCTGAACTCCAGCACTGTTGTTGACTTAGCTTTTGTAGATGGTCCTTTTACTAAAAATTTCCTTGGTTTCTTCAGTGTGTTACATGTTCCCACTAGG
>NW_007256448.1:1881-4513 GCF_000164805.1 Carlito syrichta | reverse complement strand
CCTGCCCACCCACAAAAATTTTTTGTAGTTTAAGGTCACATGAATCGAGGATTTTGTACCAATACACCTTTTGATTCTGGGGAATATGATTATGGTCGTAGATGGTCCCAGGAAACAAAAGGATTTCTAGAGCCAAATCCTTGATTACAACTAACAAGACGACCAGAAAGATCCTGAGTATCTGTAATGACAGATTTAGCGAATCCACGGAGGAAGTAGTTCTGAAAATGTAGGGACCCAGAAGCCCAGATTGCTGATAAATCCTTATCAAGAGGGCCTGTAGATTCCGAAAAATGAGAACGCTTAGAACCGGATTTCCTTTTAATTCTCAATAAGATGCCCTGATTTTTCCTGTCGATTTGGTTTCCAAATTCAGTATATCAAAAGACAGATGCCCAGAAGTTTCCTAGGTTCGTGCATTCCATGATTCCTTGCTAACATTAAAAGCACGTAGTAAACATTTGGCAAGTGCAAAACCCTTGTTCCGTCTCAAAATAAAAAAAGACACGGAAAGGGAAGTATTACAGGGTTCACCCTAAGACAAGAGTTACATCCAAATATGGCAAGAAGATTCTTTTTGTCCTGGATCTGGCCTTAGTTATTCTGAGGAACCTAACGGACTTGGAGTGCCCAATACCATTTACAACTTTTAAGAGGAACAGAATGTTGCTGGAGTCCTGAAATGACCAATTCATGATATACGAATGTTAAATTGCTCTGAAACATTTGGGGATCTCGAAGATCTGTTTCTTGTTTGTCCCATAGCAGACAACCTGGGAATTTTTTTGATTGAGGATGCGTACGACAATGATTCTTTATTTGTACATAGTTGGAGGCCATTTAGTGTCCTTTATGTGAGGGGTCTCTTTCCCTTGATTCCTGTTTCGAAATCCTGATTCTTGTTTAGCCCTTAGTAAGAAGTCATGTAGATTTTTTGATAGAGGAACCGTGGAAAACAGGTTTCTTCTCTTTTATTAGAAAGAGGCCATGTAGTTTCCTGTATTTGAGGATTGCTATTACCCACATTCATGCATCGAATCCCTGATTCTTCTTTAGCCCTCAGCAAGATGCCCTGTAGATTTTCAGGACTGAGGACTCGTATAACCCAGATTACTTATTTTTAGCAACAGCCATGCAGTTTCTTGTATATGAGTACTCCTGTTCACAGATATATGCGTCAAAAGCTTGATTTTTGTTTAGATCTTAGGAATACGCCGTGTACTTTTAGGGGATAGAGAAAACATGTCACCCAGATTCCTTATTCTTTATAGGAAGAGTCAGTGCAGTTGCCTTTATAAGAGGATTTAATTTCGTAGGTTATGCTTCAAAAACCCAAATTCGGGTTTAGCCCTTAACAAGAATCCCTGAAGTTTTATTGGGATGGAGGACACGTGTAAACCAGATTCCTTATTCTCCTTTAGCAATAGACAGTGCAGTTTCCTGTATATGAGGACTCCCTTTATACAGATTATTACTGCCAAATCTGAAAGGTGGTTATCTCTTAACAATACGGTCTGTAGGTTTTTGGGATGGAGGCCTCGTGTAGCCAAGATTCCTTATTCTTCCGTAGCAACAGGTAGTGTAGTGTTCTGTATATGAAGACTCCCATTACTGAAATTCCTGCTTCATTCTCCGCAGGACGTCAAGATATTTCCTGGTGACCTAGAATTCCAGTTGCTTGGAAATCAAGAGAAAGACTCGCATAAAGTTCTTGAGGAATTGGAACCCAAGATTCTTGGTCCGTTTTCAAAAGACACACTAAAAATGTGGCGACATAGAAGCCCAGATTGCTGATTAAACCATATCAAGAGACTTCTAGATTTAGGCGATAGAGAACTCCAAGAAACGGATTCCCTTTCCGTTCTCAGCAAGATGCCCTGATTTTCCCTGTCCTTGTGGATTCCAAAAGTCTGTATACAAAATGCAGATGTCCAGATGTTTTCTAGGGACGTGGATTCCATGAATTCTGGTTACATTTTAATAATTCGTACTACATATTTGGTGACTGCAAAACCCTCCGCCCCTCTACAAGTAAAGTAGAAACGGAAATTTAAGGATTACCAAGTTCATCTTAAGACTGAAGTTACATCCAAATACGGTAAGATGATATTTTTTTCCAGGAAACTGGCCTTAATTGTCCCAAGGAACCTAAGGGACTTGTACTACCAGATACCCGATTACAACTCTCAAGAGGACCAGAATGTTGCTGGAGTCCTGAAATGACTGATTCATAATACCCACAAGATAAATATCTCTGAAACATGAGACACGCTTGAAGTCCTGATTCTTGTATATACCACAACAAAACGCCCTGAGAATTATTCGGATTGTGGACTAGTTTATCACAGATTCCTTATTCTTCCTTAGCGTGGGGCCGTGTAATGACCTGTATATGAGGACTGCCTTTCCCCAGAATCCTGTTTGGAAACCATGATTCTTTTTTCCCCATTAACAAGATGTCATGGACATATAGGGATGGAGGAACCATGTAATACAGGTTTCTTATTTCTCCTAAGTTAGATATCGTGTAGATTCTGTATATGAGGACTGCTATTAACTATGCTCCAGCTTCTAAACCCTGATTCCTTTTTAGCCCACAGTAGATGGCCTGTTGATTCTTAGGCCTGAGGAG
>NW_007256448.1:0-852 GCF_000164805.1 Carlito syrichta | reverse complement strand
GAAGCCCAGATTGCTGATTAAACCTTATCAAGAGGCCCTGTAGATTCCGGAAAATGAGAACTCCTAGAAACGGATTTCCTTTTCATTCTCAGTAAGATGCCCTGATTTTTCCTGTCGATGTGGATTCCAAATTCAGTATATCAAAAGACAGATACTCAGAAGTTTCCTAGGGACGTGGTGTCCATGATTGCTGTTTATCATTAAAAGTACGTAGTAAACATTTGGAAAGTGCAAAACCCTTGTAACTTCTTAAAATAAAAAGAGACACAGAAGGGGAAGGATTACAAGATTTACCTTAGGACCAGAGTTGCATCCAAATATGACAAGAAGATTCTTTTTATCCTGGAATCTGACCTTAGTTGTTTCGAGGAACCTTACGGACTTGGAGTGCCCAATACCCATTTACAACTTTTAAGAGGACCAGATGGTTGCTGGAGTTCTAAAATGACTGATTCATAATATCGGCATTCTAAATTTCTCTGAAACATTTGAGACCCCTAAGCTTTGTTTCTTGTTTGTCCAATAGCAGACACCCTGGGAATTTTTTGGAATGACGATGCGTACAACAATGATTCTTTATTTGTAATTAGTTGGAGGTCGTGTAGTGTCCTGTATGTGACGACTCTCTTTCTCTACATTCTTGTTTCGAAACCCTTATTTTTGTTTATCCCTTATTAAGACGCCATGTAGATTTTTTGATGGAGGAACCGTGGAAAACAGATTTCTTATTTTTTCTTAGCAAGAGGCCATGTAGTGTCCTGTATATTAGATTGCTATTACACACATTAAGGTCTCGAATCCCTGACTCTTCTTTAGCCGTCAGCAAGATGCCCTGTAGATTTTCAGGACTGA
>NW_007256447.1:1529-2570 GCF_000164805.1 Carlito syrichta | reverse complement strand
ACCCGATCTACACTCTCAAGAGGACCAGAATGTTGCTGGAGTCCTGAAATGACTGATTCAAAATACCCACAAGCCAAATATCTCTGAAACATGAGACGAGCTGGAAGCCTTTATTCTTGTTTATTCCGAAGCAAGACACCCTGAGAATTTGTTGGAATGTGGACGAGTGTATCACAGATTCATTATTCTTCATTAGCGAGGGTCCGTGTGATGTCCTGTATATGAGGACTCCCTTTTCCCAGAATCCTGTTTGGAAACCCTGATTCTTGCTTTGCCATTAGCAAGATGTAATGTAGATATTGGGATGAAGGAACCGTGTAAAACAGGTTTCTTTTTTCTCCTTAGTTTGTGATCGTGTACATTCTGTATATGAGGACTGCTATTAGCTAGTTCCAGCTTCTAAACCCTGATTCTTGTTTTGGCCACAGCATATGGCCTGTTGATTCTTAGGACTGTGAACTGCTGTAACCCCGATTCTTTTTCTTCCTTGGCAAGGGACTTTGTATTTTCCTGTATTATAGGACTCTCATTACATACATCCTGCTTCGTAACTCTGATTCCTTTTTAGCACTTTACAAGATGCTCTGTAGATTTTTGGGATTGAGGACTCTTGTAACCCAGATTCCTTATTCTTTCTTAGCAAAGGTCATGCAGTTTCCTGTAAATAAGGACTCCATTTCCAAGATTTATGCTCGAAAACACCATGATTCTTGTTTAGCCCATAGAAAGTCGACCAGAGTTTGTTTTTGGGATTGAGGACATGAGTAACGCAGATTCCTTATTCTTACTTAGTAATAGGCAGGGACGTTTCCTGTATGTGATCACTCCCTTTACCCAGAATCCTACTTCAAAAACCTGATTCGTGGTTACTTCTTAGGAAGACGGCCTGTAATTTTTGTAATTGAGGACTCATATAAGGAAGATTTCTTTTACTTCTTTAGCAATATGATGTGTCGTTTCCTGTATATGTTGACCTCCATTACCCAGCTTCCTGCTACACTCTGCAGGATGCCGAGACAATTCCTGGTGATCGAGAATTCA
>NW_007256447.1:0-767 GCF_000164805.1 Carlito syrichta | reverse complement strand
CGTTCTCAGTAAGATGCCCTGATTTTTCCTGTCGATGTGGATTCCAAACTCAGTATATCAAAAGACAGATGCCCAGAAGTTTCCTAGGGACGTGGATTTCATGATTCCTGGATACATTTAAAAATACGTAGTAAACATTTGGCAAATGCAAAACCCTTGTCCCATTTCAAAATAAAAAGAGACACGGAAGGGGAAGGATTACAGGGTTCTCCTTAAGACCAGAGTTACATCCAAATATGGCAAGAAGATTCTTTTGTCCTGGAATCTGGCCTTAGTAGTTCCCAGGAAAGTAACGGACGTGGAGTGCCCAATACACGTTTACAACTTTTAAGAGAACCAGAATGTTCTGGAGTCCTGAGATGACTGATTCATAATCTCCGCATGCTAAATTGCTCTGAAACATTTGGGGAGCTCGAAGCTCTGTTTCTTGTTTGTCCCACAGTCGACACCTTGGGAATTTTTTGGATTGGGGACGCATACAACAAAGTTTCTTTATTTGTACTTAGTTGGAGGCCATGTTGTGTCCTGTATGTGAGGACTCTCTTTCCCTAGATTCCTGTTTTGAAACCCAAGTTCTTGTTTACCCCTTAGTAAGTCGCCATGTAGATTTTTTGATAGAGGAACCATGGAAAACAGATTTCTTCTTTTCTTAGCAAGAGGCCATGTAGTTTACTGTATATGAGGATTGCTATTACCCACATTCATGCCTCAAATCCCTGATTCTTCTTTAGCCGTCAGCAATATGCCCTGTAGATTTTCAGGACTGA
>NW_007256446.1:1987-6789 GCF_000164805.1 Carlito syrichta | reverse complement strand
CCAGGCTAGTCTAGAACCCATGGACTCAGGCAATCCTCTCACCTAGGCCTCCCAAAGTGTTGGGATTATAGGCATGAGCCCCCATGTTTGGCACCTTATGTGCGATCTCATAGTTTTCTAATTATCGTATAAGTATTTTCCAAAGATTCCAATGTAGAAGTAAGCTCTGTGAGGCTAAAGATGGCATGTATTACCCAACTTACAGCACCCAGTAGAGTGTTCACATACAAGAAGGATTTCAGCTAATGTTGAGAACCATGTCATCCTAAGGCTTGACTAAGCTTTTACAGTCCTCTACCCATCTGATGTTTGGATCTTCTCCTTACTGTCCTGCTAAGTAGTTATCTACAGACTGTCTTTCAAATTCTGTTCCATGAACTTCCTATAAAGTATCAGAGGAAGTGACAACATATACTGGGGGAAAACAGGAGCTCCAGACCTCTGCCCCCTTCAATCAAATATCTCTACTTTGTTGGGCTATACACACTTCAGCTTCTAAGATTTTACCTCAACAAAGGGGTAAAAGGTGTTCTGAGTGTTACAATCCACGCTATGTCTAAAACTATCTATGGATGGGCAGAGCTGGTCCTTAGCAAGTTAATAATTCATCTTCCAGACAACAGTTACTCAGTTATCTATCTGTTCAATAGTCCTACCAGTCAATACTCCATATAGAATGATATTTTCAAAAGGAGAAAAGTTGGGAGGAGAAAGATTTTTATCATGAAGGCCACTTTAGAAAGCTTGAAACATCTCTTACAAAAATGTTAGTCCATTAAAGATAATTACTACACCTATAAAAAAATAAAAGCAAGTACAATAATTACAGCAAACTGTAGTGAGATTCATATGAATTAGAGATGGTTCTAACCTCTTGTAATTATGCATCTAATCTCATAAGCCTCTAAGGTAGATACTGTCAGTATTTTCATTTTATAGATGATGTAGCTGAGGTAACTGACATGAAGTCAACTTAAGTAAATTTGACCAAGGGCACACAGATAGGAGCCATATTGCTAGGATTCCAAAACAGGCATCTGTCTCCACTTTATTCATATGATATTTAATTAAGTACCCCAGAGCCCTAACTAGGACACAGAGCCCTAACTAGGTCACAGCCCCATTGGGTATGACCTAGTTCTATGCCTGTTACATACATTTATGTGACTCCCTTTCCACAAATTTGTTCTTTAGCCAACCAGCCTGGGCTGCCTCCTTCAAACAACATTCCCACACTGCCCACACATGTACCTCCTTACCCATGTCTTGGCTCATCTTGTCTTTCCCACCAAGTTCCCTTCCTCAAATGGCAGTTCCTCTCCCAGCACAGCTTCTATGAGGTCTTTACACTCTTCACACTCTGAGAAAAGACAAACATACCTGCCTCAGTGCAAAGCTGGACATGCTCTGTGGTCACTGCCTACAGGGGAGAGGAGGATATATCCCAAGGGCAAAAGTAACCCCAGTACCAAGCTTCACCCTGGGATTCCCATGTTTTTACTCCTCAGTGCCCCGATGACTCCCCATTTTAAAGATGAGGAAAGAACAACTCATAGGCAAAGACACTAGACAAGATGATTCAAATGGAATGAGGCAAAGTCAAAATTCGTATCTCCTGAAGTCTGACTCCAAATCTTAGGACACTTTATGAAGCCTCATAGCTTCTTGAGTAAAATATTAATGTGTGTCCTGAGTAGTGATTTCCTGTATATTTGGGAGAACATCAAGGACTATAGGACTGATATTTCTTCTGTGTTGAGAGTTTCAATAATACCCCGATATTTTAAAGATTTAAAATTTGATCTGGACACAGTGGTGTAAAAAGTGTACATGGGGAAAACATCTAAATAACATATGCCCAAAAGCTAATAGGTGGTGTTAGATTAGCGGGAGAACCAACACATAGTGTTTGTCATGGTACTATTTTAGTAGATTTTCAAGCGTTATCATCATGTAATCATCACCACTATCCAAAGAAGTAGGTACTACTCAATATTACCAGTACAGATGAGGAAACCGAGACACAGAGACAGTTTAACAAGTTAGACTTGAACCCAAGAAGTATGGCTCTAGGATATATGTGCTTTAATCACTGTGCTGTATTACCTTTATACTAAGGTCTTGAATGATACATTTCTTATTCTCCAGCTTTAAAAACTTTTGCCATACAATTGTACTATGATTCTAATGAACGGTGTAACAAGTGCAGCTTTTTCTATACCCCAAAGCTCATCTTTTCCCTTTTTTTTTTAAAACAAAGTAGGCTTTAATTTTTATTTTTCTGTCTATGACAGTAAGTTGGATAGCAAATTTTACTTCCCATTGATTTATTGAAATATAATTGTAGAAATTGGAAAACAAACTCAATTTCAAGGTTAGCAAGACTCCTCCTCTAACATTCCTGTTGCTTTGTTTCCACATTTCCTTCAGTCATTATAGCTCCTCCCACCACCCCAATCAGCCTGGCCTGCTACTTAGACTGGTGATCTCAGCCTTTTTCTTACTTTGGCCATATATCTCCTGGAGATCCACCTGGCATTGCTTACTCTCTGCAAAGTTCATATTCATGGAAAAATAGAAAGGATGTTATAGAGCCTTTGATTTTCTTGGAACACCTTCAATCCAACTAGAGTGTAAGGAATGGTGTCTTTGAACTTTTATGGGAAAAGAATCTTTCTCCAGACATCAAGACTTCCCTCAGTGTCTGCTATTAAAGTTCTTATCTCCAGATATCTGCGACTCAGATGGGAACAGATGGTGCTAAGCTCCTTCCTCCTCTCCTCATGGTGTTGACACAGTGCTTTGCAAATGGGTGATCAGTAAAAGTTTGAAATGTAACCTGAGACATTCAAAACAACAGTGATGTTATGTTTGTAGAAGCTGACACATTATTGAAAAAAGACAATTTAGTGCCTGAACCAAGATTTCAGTCTCTAATTCCTCTCTATATCATCCTTGCAAACTTTACCCCTTTGAGCTTCAGTTTTTCCATCCTCAGTAAACTGAGTAATAAATAAATAAATAGTAATAAATAAATAAAACAAATAGTAATAAATAAATAGTATACTAACTCTACTTCCAGAAGGAAGTATAGTCAGGAAAAAATTATTTTTTATGACAAAAAGGAAGAATAAGATCTGAAGATTGCTTTGCTTCACCAAGGAGAATGGATGATCGTTTTTCACTTAGGTGACCATGCCGCTTTATGACTTACTGTATTTCTGCAGGTGGTTGGCCAGGGTGTAAGCAGTAGCTTTGGATGTGAGATATTTCTCTGTGAGGTCTCGGAAGTTCTGTTTGCTTTTTTCCAGCTGAGAGCACAAGTACTGGTTGGCTTCCAGGATGTTCATATCTTCTCTTGGATATGAAGAAGAGGTGAGAGATACTACTATGCTGAAGCCTGTGGTAGAATTAGAGCCAGGACTTGGGAAGAAGAAACCAAAGCATAATATATTAAAATGAATAAATTATGGAAATAGTGGTACTATTCAGGTAAATTACTAAAAATCATTGAACTATACAATTATAATGGGTGGATTTCATAATATTTAAATTATACCTTAATAAAGTTTCTTCACATACAAAAGAGATTTAAACAGGTATAAAGAAGGCAGATGTGATTCATAACTTACTTTCTGGATAAACTGTTTCAGCATCCCACAACTCTGAAAATCCTTAACCACAAAAGTAAGGCACAAGATGTCTAAATCCTGTAGCGCAGGCTTTGAAAAGAATGCCAGAGGTAGGAACCAGAGCACCAGGTGATGGTCTGGAGTCATAATTACAGAATTATAAGGTGGGTATGTCATGGAATCCTAGGAGCCCCTACCTTCCAGATACTTAGGCTATGTGGACATACAAGGCCTTCTGGTGTCAACTGAAGATTCCCACTGATGGGGACTGCTCCCTCAACTATCATTTTCAGTATTTGCATACCCTTGTGACAATACCACAGACCAATCTCTTTCTAAAATTTCAGCATGTTTTCTTTATTATTGCGAGTGCACAGAAAACATCAAGGAATCAAAATTTTCCCATATTCTTTCATTTTCTTAAGGATTGTTTCAATGTCATTTTCCTCAAAAAATTTAAAGCTTTCAGATAATCTTGGTGTTCTTTTGCTCTTCTTTAATTTTAATACCATTTTAATTTTATAAGAAAAAAGTTATAAGTATAATATTTAGCTCAGTATCTGAATAATTATAAGACTTTTATTCCTGTATCTTAATATTCTTCTTGATAAGTTGGTGTCTCTCCTCACCCACTGGTGAACATGTTGACTTTTCATTTAACTCAAAGATAAGTTTAATATCCATACCTCTAAACCCTACCCTCCTATGCATGAATTTCCAGGTGTTTTAATCTCTCTCTACATATTTTGCATTTGCCACTTATGAATTTCATTCTAGTTCCAGAGGATCTCCTTCCATTTTGTCATAATCATTGAAATAGTTTATGTATATATTTTTAAATATAGATAGTGGTCATCTAATTTGGAATGACTCATAAACTGTTACTTTTCTTTATGTTTGAGCAATCTGTATGGGACACTGACTAATCTTAGACTTCCAACCTCTCCAGAATGGTGAGAAATATATTTTTCTTGTTTATGTGCCTACAGTTGGGATCCAGCTCCTTATCAAAGCTACAGTTCCCAGTTGAGGTCTGAAATCCAAAACTGTTCCTGTAAAGAGGTCACTATGGTCTAATGGCAGCTCTGAGACTTGACTACTGAGAATCTTCTAAGACAAATTTCTAGAAAACTTCCTCCAGGGAGTTTTCTTAGAGGGATTTTTGCTGAC
>NW_007256446.1:748-1809 GCF_000164805.1 Carlito syrichta | reverse complement strand
TCTTTCAGGAGCCAGGGTGGGCAAAAGTGACTCTGTCCTCCAAATATTGGGGCTCTGTGCTCTGATGGCTATTGCAGCATTTCATCACAGTGGTGCAAAGAGGCTGGCAACCATTGCTGTACCTCCCACACTGTAGCAAGGCCTCCCTCCCCAGCTGAAGCCACTTCCATGAAATTAAAAGGATTGGTACCTTCTCTTCCCTCTCATTTTTTCCTCTTTTTCCTCTTTTGAGACCCAGGCATTAAAGGCAAGGATACTCCAGAATAACTGCATATGCAAGTAAAATTAGAGAGTGACCACACATCCTCAGGGAAAGATATGGGCTCAGAAAATCCCTGTGAATACCATAATTTTATATCTCATGTTGATACTTGGTATAGTGACAGCTAAAAACTTCCTAAATTTGATGAAAGTCATGAATGTAAACATTCAAGTAGCCTAACAAACTTCAAGTAAAGTGAGCTCAAAGAGAGCACACCAAAGCACTTTATAATCAAATCTGAAAAGTCAAAGATAGAGAATATAAGAGAAATGTAACTGGTCACATACAAGGTATCTTCAATAAGATTATTCACAGATTCCTCATCAGAAAGTTTAGGAGCCAGAATACAGGAAACCAAAAGCTGCTCATGGAAAGGAAAAGAATTGATAAGTGGATAACTCATAAAGTCAAAAGTCACACAAATATCCAAAGATGTTGGTTCTTCTGGGAATTGAACTCAGGCTACAGTGGTGAAAGTGTGGAACTTTAACTACTGGACTGCAAGGTAGAATAGGCTTCTTTGTGAGCCCTGGAGGTGATCCAAAGCAGGTAAATTTAAGATTACAAAGGACTTTAACTTTGTTTTAGGTCTAATGCTTGCTCTTTATTTTTCCCAAGAGAATTTTTAAGGCTAGCCATGGCACTACTATGTGTCTTTCTTTAATTTGATCTTCTAATCAACTGCTTAGAATAAGAGATCTCTAAAAAATTTTTTTTAATTTAGGATGAGTCTAATTTAAAGGATTTATTTTCTGCTCATCGACAATTAGAATTTCCAGTGGTGTGTTTATTCCAATAG
>NW_007256446.1:0-728 GCF_000164805.1 Carlito syrichta | reverse complement strand
TATATCTGTTTTCCCTCTCGCACTTCTCTCTTTCACTTATTTTGACTAATGATTTTATCAATGTAACTGTTGGTTTAGATCACATTTGTTGTTTACCTTCTGACTTACACTGTTTCTCGATTTTATTGACCTGTCTCTGTGTAGCTATCAGTACTCTTAAGGGAATCTTTCTTATGTGTCTTTCTTCACCTCTTCCCAGCCCTGTGTCTCTTTCTCACCTGATAGTTGGTATGTATATCTGTTTTCCCTCTCGCACTTCTCTCTTTCACTTATTTTGACTTATGATTTTATCATTGTAACTGTTGGTTTAGATCACATTTGTAGTTTACCTTCTGACTTACACTGTTTCTCGATTTTATTGACCTGTCTCTGTGTAGCTATCAGTACTCTTAAGGGAATCTTTCTTATGTGTCTTTCTTCACCTCTTCCCAGCCCTGTGTCTCTTTCTCACCTGATAGTTGGTATGTATATCTGTTTTCCCTCTCGCACTTCTCTCTTTCTAACTCCGTATTGACCCCCTTCCTCCATTATTTTCCTCTTTTATATGCCCCCTTTTTAAATCTAGGGACCAAGACTGCATACTGCTGAATAGACAGACTGTAAAGCAGAGAGAAAAGTGAACAAAGCCAGAAGACCTTCATAAGAAAGAACAGGTCATTACAGAAGAGAAATAAAAGCAACCCCACCTTCCCTCAAAAACAGAATTGAAGAGGGGGAGGGAAAGGGGG
>NW_007256445.1:2277-3209 GCF_000164805.1 Carlito syrichta | reverse complement strand
CGCTGGAGTTGATTCTCCCGCCAAGGCCTGCCCTCACCCAAGCTGTTCTGGGTTTTGCTTGGGGTTGAGGTGGGGTCTTGCTACGCTGTCAAGCCTGGTCTCGAGATCCTGGGCTCTGACCATCTTACCATCTCGGCCTCCCTGAGAGTTGAGGAGACAGGTGTGAGTTGCCTGGCTGTCCCTGCCCACCCAAAGTTTTGAGAGTCATGCCCTCTCTTTCCGGGGCAGCTCCTCAGAGGAGCATTCCAATCAACACTTAGGAATGAGGTGGGCTGAGGTGTGGGAACCCTGGCAGATACACGACCCTGCACCAGACACTCCCCCCGGGGAGGGCTTGGTAGGTGACACTGGTCACACACTCCAGGGTCCTGGCACATCAGAAAGGAGCAGGCCTCATGGTGGGGCCCCGAGACGGGTGTGGAGTCCAGGCACAGGGGCTCTCGTCTGTCATCCCGGTGCTCTGGGAGGCTGAGGTGTGAAGATGGCCCGAGTCCCCATGTTTGAGACCAGCCTAGGCACCTTGGTGAGACCACCTCTCCAAGAAGCCAAAAAACTGAGCCGAGAGTGGTAGTTCACGTTTGACGTTCTGACCACTCAGGAGTCTGCAGCAGGAGGATTGCCAGAGACCAGCCAGTGGAGGACGCAGTGGTGGAGAGTAGACCTCTGTGCTCCAAACTGAGCAACAGAGCATTTCTCCGACTCAGAATAATAATAACAACCAGCAAAATCACAGATCAGGCTCAGGGACTCAGCTGGACATCTCGGTCTTTTGGAGGCCCAGGTGAGTGGACGGCCTAAGACTGCGGGTTTGACACAAGCCCGGACCACAAACAAGACCTCATCTCGGCCATAAAAAATAAATCCAAAGATTAGCCAGGTGTGGTGGAGCAGGACTGTGGTTACAACCACTTGGGGTCCGAGATGGGAAGATC
>NW_007256445.1:0-1047 GCF_000164805.1 Carlito syrichta | reverse complement strand
CATGCCTGGAATCCCGGTGCTCTGAAATGCTTTAGGTGGGAGGATGGCAGGGAGTCCAGGAGCCCAAGGTTAGCACGGGACCATGCCAGCCACACAGGTAGATGCAATCTCTGCACAAATCCAAACAGGAATTCTTGGGTCGAGTTACCTGTCATCCCAGCAACACTGGAAGGCTGAGGCACGAGGATTGAAAGATCTGGCAATTTTGAGGCTTCTGGGGTTACAGAGAAAAACCCTGTCTCCAAAACCATCAGAATCATACACAGATTCTCAACTGTGTGCGGTGTGTTCACAGGGCGACTGATCTTACAGCTAGGAAAAATGGGATTGGGGGAGCCAGAAGAACCCAGCCAGGGAGCCTATTGAACTCTCACAGCAAAGGGGGCAGCCATTGGTGTGGGTTGGGACTGGAGGGTGCTGAGCTTGGGGGATGCTCGTATGTGGGGGAGCAGGGCGAAGGACTGAGGGAAGAAGTTTTGCAGAAGAATGGATTTCTTCCTTTCTTTCCTTCTTTCCTTTCATTCTTTCTTTCTCTTATGCTTTGTTTCTATCTTTCTTTATTCCTTTCTTTTTTTTCCTCACTAGGTTGCCAGGCTGCTCTCACACCACCCAACATGGGCCATCATCTCGGCTTGGGCTTCCAAACTGGTGTGATCACATGCTTTTCATTTAGTCAACATCCAGGTCTTCCTGCCTGGTCTTGAACTCTGTGCCAGAGGTGATCCTCTCTCTGAGCCCTGCCCTCATCCAAGGTTTCCTAGATTTTGCTTGGATGTGAGCTTGAGGCTTGCTATGGTGTCCAGCTTGGTCTTGAGCCCCCGGGCTCCAGCCATCTTCCCATCTCGCCCTCCCTGGGAGCTGAGGAGACACTCATGAGTCACCCAGGCATCCCCCCCCTCAAAAAAGTTTGAGTCACACCCTCACTTTCCCTGAGGTGGTCCCAGGGAGGAGCAACCAGCTACAACCTGGGGAAATGAAGTGGGCAGAGTTGTGGGTACCCCAGCTGAGACAGAACCCCTGCATCAGGTGCTCCCCCAGGGAGGCCTG
>NW_007256444.1:48721-49084 GCF_000164805.1 Carlito syrichta | reverse complement strand
AGGTTAGAGTCAATATCTTTCTTTAGTTTTCCTAGAAGTTGCTTTATGAAAGTTGGCACACCTATGTTGAGTGCATATATGTTTAGGATAGATATTTCTTGTTGATGGAGTGAACCTTTTATCATCATGTAGTGGCCCTCTGTATCTTTTTAAATTTTTGATAGCTTAAATGGTATTTTGTCTGATATTAGGATCACAACCTCCTTTCTTTTGTGTTCCATTCACCTGAAAATTTGTTTCCCATCCTCTTACTTTGAGTGTGTGTATGTCCTTTCTAGTGAGATGGGTCTCTTGAAGGCAGTCTATTGTTGCCTGGTAATATTTTATCCATTTTGCCATTCTATGTCTTTTCAGTGGTGTGTT
>NW_007256444.1:36107-48080 GCF_000164805.1 Carlito syrichta | reverse complement strand
TGTTATCTCAGATATCAGCTCCTTCCTAGTTTCTTCTTGTGTCTCCTCAATTTTTTTTAATCTCTCCATTAATGTCTTGATATCTAGGCTTGTAGTTTGAGACCCTTCATTCTGAGGGCACTTCATTGTTTGCATTCCGAAGTCAGTTTTCTCAGTGTCTGCCCTCCCAGGGTCTGGGAGGAACCCATACTCTTCTTTTGATTTTTCTTCATTAGTGTAGATATTTCTCTCTCCCTTTCCCTCCCCTTCTTTAATTCTGTTTTTGAGGGAAGGTGGGATTGCTTTTATTTCTTCTCTGCAATATTCTGTTCTTCCTTATGAGGGTCTTCTGGCTTTGTTCACTTTTGAGGTTGGAGTGTAGACTGCAATCTGTACTTTTTGCAGTTTTGAGGTTTAATGGAGAGGGAAGCTGTGGTTCAGAATGTATATGCTGATTCTAGCATCCACAAACAGGTATATAAACACACTGGAACCTATTTCCCTCTGCCTTACAATCTGTTTGTTCAGCAGTATGCAGTATTGGTTCCTAGATTAAAATTGGGGTATAAAAGAGGAAAATAATGGAGGAAGGGGAGTCAATAGGAAGTTAGAGAGAGAGAAGAGCGAGAGGGAAAACAGACATACATACCAACTATCAGGTGAGAAAGAGACACAAGGCCGGAAAGAAGTAAAAAAAGACACGTAAGAACGATTCCCTAAAGAATACTGATAGCTACACAGAGACAAATCAATATAATCATGAAACAGTGTAAGTCAGAAGGCAAACAACAAACATAATCAAAATAAACAGTCAAAATGATAAAATCATAAGTCACAATAAGAGATCAGACTAAAACCACTTCAGCTCTGATCTCCGGCCTCTCCCCTTTGTTTTTCATTGCCAGCAGCTAGATTTACTCACAGTTTGCTTTTGGCTGCCTGGGAGTTGCTTTTATCTGATTCAGTTTAGGGGTGGGGCTTTGTCTCCTGTTTAGCCATGTTACCTTAGGAACCGAGGTGGAGTTTGTTGATAGGTGGGCAGGGCAATGGAAACTTCTGCCTGGAGAAAGACGGAGGAAGATTCTCTTTCATAGATCCCTTTCTCTCCACTTGTCTGGGTCCCCAAGCTTGGGGTCATGCACTGAGTGCCTCAGCCAGGGTGAGCCCGGAGCTCCAGAGCTCCAAAGCTCCAACGGGCAGGCAGTGAGCGGCAAGAGTGGCCTTGGGCCCCCCACAGGGTACTTCAGCCAGGAATGGGACCGGTGTCTCTGCGGGGCGGGCACCCAGAGCCTCCCTGAGTGACCAGTGGCTTGGTGCTGGATGCTGGGTGAGAGACAATGTAGCCAGGGAGCTTGCTGAGACCCAAGACTCCCACACACATGGTGGAACAGCAGCAGCAGGGGGCCGCAATATCCGGCCCTGCGTGGGACCAAAGGTCCCCAGGTCTTGGACCAGCACGGCTGGGGGTGGACTGGGGGATGGGGGAAGAAAAGTAAGTCTTTTTGGGAACTCATGTTCAGAGAATCTCACAAGTTCACCTGTGCCATTGCCATCTTGTTCCCCCTCTTCTTACCTGTTTAAACTTCAGTCACCTACAAAGTACTTTCTATCCGATGACATACACCTATCAAGATGCTTTTATCATGGCTCAAAACTGTTTTAGTGCTTGTTGAGTTTGATGCCATTTAGTGCTTCTGCCGTTGTTTTGTTTCACCTCTTCCACAGTGGCAATACATTTCCCTTTGAGGACTTTTTTCATCAGGGAAACAAAAGAAACAAAAAAAGTTGCTCAAGGCAAGATCTGCTGAATATGGATGGTGAGTTGTGGAGGTCATGCCCTTTTTTGTCAAAAACTGTTGAACACTCAGCAAAGTGTTTCAGGCATACTCATAAATCATCCATCATAAAACTCTCCAAAAAAATTCTGAATGCAGCCTCTCACAACAATGTTCGCTGGTACACTGATACAAATAGACTCCTAGAACACTAAACCAGTGGGAGAAGCCTGTACTTGAAAGGGTCCACCCTCCAAAGGATAATTCCAGATTTAAGGGGAGTAAGTAGCTGGAATCACAGGTACATGCCACCATGGTCAGCTAATCAGAGAAATATAGTTTCTTATAAAGGGAAACATAAGCTTCTTGTTTGACCCAGCAATCCCATTCCTAGGCTTTTATTCAAGACATATAAAGTGATGTATTCACACAAATATTTGTACATAATGCTCACAGCAGCTTTTTTCATAAAGCCACAAACCAGAAACACCCAAAGGTTACCTTAGAAGTGAATAGATAACATAAAAATAGATAAACCACTATATGGCCTGTCCATACAATGGTATATCACACAATAATAAAAAGGAAGGAACTACCTATACACACAAGATGATTTGCAAAAGTAGTCATATGTCACTTATTGAGGAAGATATGTTCAGAGAAATGCATCCATAAATGATTTCATCGTTGTGTGAATATCATAACATGTACTTACACAAGCTTGGATGGTATATCCTACTACACACCTGGGCTGCATTGCATAGCCTGTGGCTCCAAGGCATTGACATTGGTAGAGCATGTTACTGTGTCAAATACTATAGGCAAGTGTAACATAATTATAAGTATTTGTGTATCTAAACACAGAAAAGTTACAGAAAAGAAATAGAGAGTAAAAGATAAGAAAAAAAGGAACACCTGTCCAGGGCACTTACAGTGAATGTAGCCTGAAGGACTGAAAGTTGCTCTGGGGGAGTCAGTGAGTTAGTGGTGAGTGAATGTAAAGGTCTAGAACATCACTGGACACAGCTGTAGGCTTTATAAGCACCGTATATTTATGCTATTCTAAATTTATTTTTTAAATTTCCCTCAATAATAAATTAATCTTAGCCTACTTGGATGACCACTGTCATACATGCATCGGTGTGGACTAGTAAGTCCTTATGTGGGGCATGACTGTATTATGCTGAATCAAAGAAACCAGATACAAAACATAACACATTTTATGATCCCACTCCTATTTCATTCTAGAAAAATATCTAATCAGATGTGGGAGACTGAATCGACCCTCCTCAGTTTTGTCATTAAAGTAGACATGGAGACTCAGAGATTGGGAAGTGAAGCAGCACTTTTAATCTTATTCTTGTAAAAACAGGTGTCTCTTGGGTGAGCAGGCACAATGAGCCAGTCACAACCAGTGTATTTATGCCCTAAAAATTCAAGTCCTTCCCCTGGTTCCCCATTTGCTGAGTACATCAGAGGTTACAATACTTTCCTAGACTTCACCTAAGCAATAATTTTGTGCAAATAAAGAAAAAACACAAGCAGTTTCTACACAAATAAGGTACAATACATGTCTCTGGATTCTGATTGTGTCTCATAGCCCAGCAAAGAAAGCCGGCCAAAAGAGAAAGTCTGCTAAGAAAGGAGGAAGAACCAGGAAGTGATGTAACAAATTGAGATTTTGAAAATGATTCACCATTTTGTTTCTTACATCAGGTAAATTGTTATAGGAAACTGGGACAAGGGTGATGGACTGCAGAGAACACAGGAATCTTCTTGGGGTGATGGCAATGTGCTGTGTCTTGATGGTGATGATGGTCATGAGTCTAAACTCATCAAAATGTATACTTTATATGTGTGAGGTTTCCTATCAATTAATTATAGCATAATTAATTATAGTATAATTGATTTTGAAATCTGTGTGAATGCCCATAAATCCAGAAATAGACTCTTGGCCAATAAAAGACACTGAAGAAAGATACATGGCTTATGATGCTTGTGTAAATGTTAGCAACATCCAAAATAATATATGTTACTGATTATGGTAGCATGTTCAAAGAATATAATTAAAACATACATGATAATAATGTACAACAAATTCAAGACAGTGATTGTTTATTAGCAAGAAGGAAGAGAGAGGGGAGCAGCAAGAAGGGATATTTATCAAGGGAGATTATCTATATTTATAAGATTGTAATAAGTACAAAAACTGAAAAAATATGGAAAAATATTAATACTGTAAGTATAAATCTTGCTGTGAGGACCTACTTTTTTTATATTACTCAGTATACTTTTCTGTGTATGTGAAATATTTTGAAATAAAAGTTACAGTGAGAATATATAAAATATTAGGACATAGCAATAGGGAATGTTGAGAACTCTTTAGAGTTTTGCTGAAAGTAAGAAATGAAATGACATTTCATTTTTTTCCATTTTTTAAATGAAGATTGTGGATAGCCTGTTTATAAGTTGATGAAAATGACCTATCAGAGAAGATGAAAAGGATGATTCAGAAGAGATGAGAATAAACACAGGGAAAAAACTTTCAGAATCCCAAGAGGAACTTTATGTGTATAAGAATCTTTATCATAAGGTTGGTAATAGCATAATAATCTAAGAAGCTATGTTTATAAAAGTTAAACTGTGAACTGTCCATTAATTGAACTATTTTATGCCAACTAATAAGAATGAGAACAAATCTTTAAAATCTGCACTCAAGTGAGAACAAGAGAGATGATCAATGTCACAGTAAGACATTATTCTATTTCTATAAAAAAAAGATAAACTTGGATATCTCTTGGTGCACTTGGAGATGTATAGAGAGTCGGAGAAAAGTATGGAATGACATGCATCAAAAGCAACCCTCCCCTGAAGAAATACAAAAGATTATCAGAGATTACCATGTACATCTATATGGAAACAAACTTGATAACCTAGATGAAATAGAGGACTTTCTGATATCACACAACCTCCCCAGGTTAAAACAAGAAGACATTGAGACACTAAATAGACCAATAACAATGCAGGAAATTGACTCTGTCATATGAAAACTACCTACAAAAAAACACCCTGGACCCAATGGCTTTCCAGCAGAATTCTACAAAACATACAAGGAGGAGTTGATACCAATCCTATTGAAAGTATTACAGGCAATTGAGAAAAATGGAATTCTCCCCAAATCATTTTATGAAGCTAAAATTACACTGATACCCAAACCGTGTAAAGATCCAACAAAAAAAGAGAACTACAGGCCAATATCCCTTATGAACATAGATGCAAAAATCCTCTACAAGATTCTAGCAAATCAGATCCAAAAATAAGTCTCAAAAATCACCCACCATGACCAAGTAGACTTCATCCCCAGGATGCAGGGCGAGTTCAACATTCACAAGACCATAAATGTCATTTAATACATCAACAGATGTGAAAACAAGAATCACATAATTATCTCATTGGATGCAGAAAAAGCTTTTGATAAAATCCACCATCCCTTCTTGATAAAAACCCTCAAACTAGGTATAGAAGGAACATACCTCAAAATAGTAAGTACCATCTACAACAAACCCACAGCTAACATATGCTAAATGGACGGAAACTGGAAACATTTCCCCTGAAAACTGGAACAAGAGAAGGCTGCCCACTGTCACCCCTCTTGTTCAATATTGTGTTGGAAGTTCTAGCTCAGGCAATTAGACAAGGAAATCAGGGGTATTCAAATAGGAAAAGAGGAAGTCAATTTAACCCTCTTTGCTCATGATATGATCCTATATCTTGGAAATCCAAGAGAATCTGTCAAAAACCTGCTTGCACTGATAAAGGACTTCGATAAAATCTCAGGGTACAAAATAAATGTGCAAAAGATGTTTGCATTCCTATACACCAACAACAAGCAGGCAGAGACCCAAATAAAAAGCACAATCCCATTCACAATAGGTACCAAAAAAATAAAATACCTTGGCATCTCCCTAACCAGAGAAGTGAAAGACCTTTACAATAAGAATTACAAGCTGGGTTCAGTGGCTCAGCCTGTAATCCTACACCTTTGGGAGGCTGAGGTGAGTGGATTGCCCAAGCCCATGGGTTCAAGACCCACCTGGGCAGGGAGACCTCATCTCTACAATAAATCAAAAAATCAGCCGGGCGTGGTAGTGCATGCCTGTAATTCCGGCTACTTGGAAGGCTGAGGCGGAAGGATCGCCGGAGCCCAGCAGGTTGAGGCTGCGGTGGCCAGGAGCGGCCACTGCATTCCAGTCTGGGCAACTGAGTGAGACTCCAACTCAAAAAAAAAAAGAATTACAAAACACTGCTCAAAGAAATCCAAGAAGACACAAACAAATGGAAAAATATCCCATGCTCATGGATAGGAAGAATCAACATTCTTGAGATGTCCATCCTACCAAAGGCAATCTACAGATTCAACACAATACCATTTAAGTTACCAACATCATTCTTCTCAGACCTGGAAATGACAATACAGAAATTCATATAGAAACATAAATGACCACAAATAGCCAAACAATCCTTAGCAAAAGAAACAAAGCAGGAGGTTTCACACTTCCAGACTTCAAATTTTACCATAAGGCTACAGTAATCAAAAAATCCTGATATTGGTCCAAGAACAGGCACATAGAACAATGGAACAGGATAGAGATTCAGGAAGCAAAGCCTCAATTCCTCAACCAACTCATCTTTGACAAAGCCTCCAACAACAACCACTGGGGAGAGGAGAACCTATTTAGTAAAGGGTGCTGGGAAAATTGGCTGACCACATGCAGAAGATTGAAACAGGACCCCTACCTGTAACCATCCTCAGAAATTAACTCTAAATGTATCAAAGACCTAAACATAAAACCTCAAACTATAAGAATCTTAGAAAATGCAGGAGACATCTTTATGAAAATTGGAACTGGGAACCAATTCCTATTCATAACCCTAAAGGCCAATACCTTAAGAAATAAGATAGACATGTGGGACCTCATCAAATTAACGAGTTTCTGCAAAGCAAAAGAAGAGAGCAGGGAGACAGCCCACAGAATGGGAAAAAATATATTTGCCAACTGTATATCTGACAAAGGCCTAACATCTAGATCTACAAGGAACTAAAATGCGCTGAAAGGAAAAAAAACAAACAGTCCCTTTAAAAAGTGAACAAAAGACATGAATAGACACTTCTCAAAAGAAGAGATACGGGCAGCCAACAGACACGTGAAAAGGTGCTCAGCCTCACTCATTATCAGAGAATTGCAAATTAAAACCACATTGAGATACCACCTAACCCCTGTAAGAATGGCCATCGTTAATAAAATAAACAACAACAGATGCTGGAAAGGATGTGGAGAAAAAGGAACAGTTCTATACTGCTGGTGGGAATGCAAACTAATACAACCTCTTTGGAAGACAGTGTTGCATTTCTGAAAGAACTAGAAATTGACCTTCTATATGACCCAGCAATTCCCCTATTGGGAATATACCCAGAGGAATTCAAAATATTCTACAAAAAAGATACCTGCACATGTATGTTCACTGCAGCTCTGTCCACAATAGCAAAAACATGGAACCAGTCATGTTGCCCATCGAAGCTGGACTGGATTTAAAAAATGTAGTGCATGTACACAATGAAATATTATGCAGCCATAAAGAAGGGCAAATATATGGACTTCGCAGCAACTTGGATGGATTTGGAGTCGATCATGCTCAGTCATCTATCACAGAAACAAAGAGCAGAGTTCCATATGTTCTCATTCATAAGTAGACCTTGAACAATCATAATACTACAAGAAAGTGATTGGCAGTAGTGGGAAACTGTCGGGGGGGGGATGGGATTGGCAGTTGAAGGAAACTGCTAGGGGAGGGAGAGGCATACCTCATCAACAAGGGTACCTGCATGATCAATGTTTATATACCTAACCCTGAATTGTACCCCATATCTTAATAATAAATTTTTTTTTAAAAAGCAACTCTCAGAGAAGAGTCTGGGTAGAAGGGGAAGATCAGGCAGATGGCTGCTCTGTAATATTGAAATATTTTGCATTGAGAATGTTGTTCTGAATTCCATAGGGAAAAAAATATTATTGTCCAGGTTGATCTCGAATCCCTGGGCTCAGGCAATTCTCTCACCTCTGCCTCCCAAAATGCTGGCATTACAGGCATGAGACACCATGCCCAGTGTAATAATTATTTTTCTTGACAGGCTCATCTGTAAGACAGACATTGTCTCTTACTATACAGGGACTTTGTCTCTGTCACCCTGTGGTCCCATCGCTGAGCAAGGAGTCTGGCACGTGGTAGTAAGTAGTGTTGACTGCACAGCACATAGAAATCATCATCAGTTTGTCACCACTGAAATGAAAATTACAGGAATGTCAATATTAGCTGGCTACTAATCATATAAAAAACTAAGATATGAAAGAAGTAGCACTGGGGATGCTGTGGTCACTCCATTTGTATCATGAAAGTACTAGTTGCTACACTGAAGCAGATGAATTCCTAGAACAACTTACCTAGAGGAGGAAGTCTGTATTACAAAGGGGCACACCCTCCACATTGTGGTCAGTGTTCAGCAGTTTTTGACCAAAACCACATGGCTTTCATACCCCACTCTCCCTATTTCCCCAATCTCACCCAAATGACTTTTGCCCTCAAAGGGAAAGAAATATTTTGCTGATATGGAAGAGGAGAAAAAAAATTGACAGAAACACTAAAAGGCATCAAAATTGAGGAGTTCAAAAACTGTTCTGAACAGTGTAAAAAGCATCTTAATAGGTGTATTGCATCCAATGGAGAACACTGAAGTATAAACATATAAGAATAAATGCACAATTTTTAATAAATAAATTTCAGGTTTGGGGAGTCTTTACCTCCTTTTGGGAATTCTGTACTTTGTGCTCCTTTTTGCTTTGACTATAAAAGTGTCATAAAATAATAAAGCCAATAGTTTAAAAAGGATTGTAATACTTCATTCCAATACTAAAATTGTATTATTCTCAATATACTTTTATAAAGCAGCAATTATTACTCATTATCTATCAAATCAGTTTGAAATATCTCATTTGTTTTGGAACTTTAGATCATGTTAAACTTTTTTTTTTTTTTTTTAGTTGTGTAGCCCTTTATTAGCAACTAAAATAGAAAGTATCTGTTGTACAACACGGGTAGTCATTGACTATAACTGGAGATTTATTATATTCTAATATAGATCATTTATAAATGGAATTTCTTTATTAAAAAGCTTCCACCTTTTTTGTTTGTTGTGTACAATTTGGCAAAACTATTCTGAAAGCAGAATATATGTGCTCAAGTCTGCAAAGAGTGCAAATTTAGGATATGGTAAATGGTTTAAAAGTTACTTTCAAAAAGCGACCTGCCACAACTGGGCTTTACACTGTCATCTTTTTTTGACCAAAATATTTTGAGCCAGCCTTCCTTCCACTACCCTAAACCATAAAGCATTTTTTAATGAGTTGAAATTAAGGAAGGACTACACCTACTAGAAAAGAAGAGAAGAAAGTTCTATTAGTTTGAGGTTTCAGAATCCCCCCCCAAACCAGGACCAGTGTCTGGTAAAGGCTAGGCTGGGACCCCAGATAGAGTATGAGAGTGTCAGGTGGCATCCCTGAGGATTCGAGCTTCAGTGGACCGTGAGTGCTTCCGCCGCATAATTCACTGAACTGTCTTGCCAGTTTCTACACTGGCTTGATTGGGCATGATTCAAAAAGGAAAAGCTCATATTCATTCCATTCTTCTGGAGCTCTGTGATAGCATTTACTAACACCCCAATGGGCTGTCTGCCACATATAGTATTATGGTATTTCTTCAAGTAATTGCTAAAAGATACAGGTTCTAATTGTTCTATAATACTCATACCCATTTTATCTAGATGTTCAATGGATCTATAAATCTCCCCCTGGGATTCATCATAGTAACTGTAACGGAAACTTTGACCCCAGTGGCAGAAATCAGAGGAAACCACAAAGAGATTACTAGGATCCGCTAGATATTTACTGAAGAGTTTTCCGAACTCCTGTTCTTTTGACTCACTCAGAGCTCCAACCAGTACAGGAATAATGGTAAACTCATCCTTATGGCTTTCCATGGCTTTAGCAGTATAAGGCACATGCATTTCAATACCGTGTTCATCTTCATCTGTCTGCAGAGACATGCGTTCAAACATTCCTGTCTTCCATAGTTCTCCGTAAATCTTTTGGTCAATACGAAGGTCATATAGAGGTGTCCTGTAAATATCCACGCTGGAAAGTGCACAGCGAGAGAGGGGCACATGATGAGAGGGCCCAAGGATGAAAATTCTCCGGGTAATAGACGGGTCTACTTGTTTGTAAGCATGCGCAGCTCAAGACCCACAGTATGTATATCCTGCATGGGGTGCAATAATGGCTCTAGCAGGTTTTTTTGTAGACTGCACTTGTGAAAGCCAACCTTTCAGCTGTGCATTCAGCTGCGGTCCTGAGGCCGTGTACCAGCTCCCGGCGTGACCGGCTTCCCGGCAGACCACTCGGTTGGACATCTTGACGCCTGTGCCGTTTATGGTGCACGGGAATGAATGAGGAGGCGGCGCGGCTCTGCGCTCGGCGACTCGCCGCGGCCCAACCCGGAAGACGCGGCCACGCGGCTGCTCCAAGCCCAGAACGCACGGCCCCGGCTCCTAAACATTTTTTTTAAATGCACATTGCATTCTTTAAGAGTATTAAATTTTCTTTTTTATTTAAAAAGGAAATGTATATTTACATACAAATCCCAACAAAAATATGTATACTTAAATAGCATTAACATAATAGCACATTTGTAACAACATACAGCAAAATCCTTCTTGTAACACTAATTTACACCATCTGGTCTGAAGAACCAGTAGAAGGCGCGGGAACCCTATGACTTGAACCATTTTAAACTCTCTACAGATGACTCCAGTCTTGCCCGTCTCACCCCACTCCCTGCAGGCAGCTAAGGCTCTGCTGTTTGAGTGAATCCTGATTGAACAGGGGTGACCTGTGGAAGCCGAGTCCCATCGTGTGTCCTGTGTTTCTGTTTTCCTCCCTGTTGTCAGGAAAAGAAAGTAATACTTCAGAATGAAGCTTGCTGGAACCTCTGCTAGAGAAACAAGGAAAAGATGCATTTATTGAGCCCTGAACTGAAAGCCAGGCCCAGTGTCAAGCTCTTAGCATGCATCACCTCATTGGATGCTACAAAGGTGCCATAAACTGGTGGACATCATCATCCTCACTTTACGGGAGAACTGAGGCTCTTGCAACAAGTCCCTGCTCAAACACACCAGCCCCTGAATCCTCAGAAAAGTCCTTCACTTGGATGCACTCTGTTTAGGGTCATTCTCCTCAAATAAGGTTAGTCATCACCCACAGGTACTTGCTTACTGTTCATTCTCTGGTGACATACTACTCTAGGCTTCCTTGACAGGCACACAAGGGAGGTGTTAAGGTATCTCAGACATGACATAGCTCCCCTGGACGACAATTTTTTTAATGTGAGATAGAAATATTTTGAAAGTGGTATATGCCTCTATGCTTTTAATAATTTACTAGAAGGGAATGTGGATGTCATTCCTGGCTACGAGTTTCTTTCAGTACAGCTAGTAACCGGCAGGGGCAGAGTCAAGCACTGGTTGGTGCTGCACAGATCTCCAGCTAATACATGGCTCAGGTGTTTCCTTCTAGTCTGTCAGGGAGTGGGAGTGGCCCTTGTGCAGTGAAGTCAAGGTCCAGGAACTAAGGCTTCTGGATCACTTGGAGACCCACAGGGGAGACCAGACCTTTGGCATCTGGTTAGCAGTGAAGGCTCCTGAGGAGAGAATTTTTTCCAGTGGCTCACCCTCACTGCCCACTTGGAATGTTCCAGGCTATGTGTTTCTACCTACTGTATATTAAACCACTCAACAGACAGAAAAAAGCAAGGAGATAACAAAGAAGGAAAGAACTGGAGAGAATTGGACAAATTATCCAATTTCATTTTGAAGCCTTGATTTACCGAAGATGAACCTCATTGCTCAGGACAAGACAGTGCCTTTTTTTCCCATCAGTCACTGAAAAAGTTCTACAGTTTAACCTGGAAAAGCAGTTCCATTGATAATAGAGGGTACCAGATGGTCTCCACAGAGGTTCTTTTTATTTCTGACACTCTTTACAACACTGCATGCAGGGGTAAACATTCTCATGTATCCTGAGCCTGAATCCTGCTCTAGAAATTCAGATTT
>NW_007256444.1:14996-35717 GCF_000164805.1 Carlito syrichta | reverse complement strand
AAAAAAAAAAAAAAAACTTGAGATATATGCACACAACGAGGCAGTCATTCAACAGCAGCACTGAACTACCTCCAAGTCATAGAATGCACTCTTGCTGCAGTGAAGGCAGGGGACAGTACTGAACAAGACCTGCTTGGGCTGCCTTAAGTCCCTCAGGGTCTGCCTCAGCTGAGCCCCAAGCTGGGCAAGTCCCCCTCGGTTGAGAACACCCTGTGAGCATCCTGAGGGGTGGGATAGAGCCCTAGGCTTAACTTGCTCAGCCCAACAGTGTGGTGCAGAAGTTTCCCCAGGGCAGCCATGGTGATAGGCTTCCCACAGAAGATGAAGGACCATAGCTTGGAGCAGTGGGTCAGGGCAGGGAGGATGGCGTTGAGTTGGGAGTCTGTGATCCCACATTCTTCTAAGTTCAGGGACTGGAGGGTGGCTGCAACTTTCTCAAGAAGATGTTGTAGGGGCTCAGAATTTAAATGGATCAGTAGGATGCCACTCAGATCCAGGTCCTTCAACTGACCGACACTTGGGTTCTGGGAGAGATGCTTCAAGTCTAGTTCCAAAAGCACACAGTTACTTATTTCAAGAGTCTTTAAAGGAGCCTTCCGACATGTGGAGAAAGAGCAAAAGTTAGTTCTGGGGGATATCGTGAAGAGGAGAGGATGTTGGGTAATTACCTCAAGTTGGGAGATAAGGATCCTTTTGCCCATAACCAAGGTCATTCTGATTATCTGATGGTCACAAGCCAGGAAACTGTGTGAAGAAGAGTCTGACCATTCAGGTCAACTCCATTTTTGCTGAGTCCTTTCCCCATCACTTATGTACCTGGGTCAGGTCCACAGAATCTCTAAAGGTCCCTTTCCTTATCTATCAGGCAGAAAACCACATCTCTAGGACACAGGACCCCACTGGAAAACTTACATAAAGGAAAAACCCAGGAAAGAAATGGTAGGCCGGGGGCGATGGCTCAAGCCCATAATCCCAGCACTTTGGGAGGCCAAGATGAGAGGATTGCCTGAACCCATGGGTTCAAAAGCAGCCTGGGCAACTTGGCAAGACCTCATTTCTACAATAAATTAAAAAATTAGCCAGGCATGATGGCTTATACCTGTAGGTCCAGCTACTTGGAAGGCTAAGGCAGAAAGAACGCCTAAGCCCAGCAAGTCGAGACTGTGATGGCCAGGAGCATGCCAGTGCCTTCCAGTCTGGGTGAGAAAGATTCCAACTCAAAAAAAAAAAAAATCTGGTAACATAAGCTCAGATCACCAGCATGTAGGGCTCACTGATATGCCTGAATCATCAGGCAAACCATTTGTCACTTTTACCATTCTTCACATCTGCTCCCTCATTCTCTATTTCAGAATAAGGCATACCCCAATATTAATTACCTTTCCTGGACCTAAAAATCATCTTTTCCCCACAGGTAGTTAGAGAAAGGGTCATTAGGGTTCACTCAACTGGTGAGAACAGAGATTATGTTTGGAGATGCTCAGGTTTGATATACTTTCCCTCAGCACCCTCTTCCCTTACCTATTTTCCATCATCTTCCCTGACACACGTCCTCAGGAAGAATTCACAACCTACCCTCACTAGATCTTAATCTCACAATAACTAGCACCCTACCATGGTGTCTCCCTGTAGAGTCTACCATCCTTTATCCCTCTACCTTTAATAGAGTGGTTAAGTGACCCCCACTTCAGGACAGAGCAGGGAACAGGACCCTACACTGACATTCTAGAATCTGCTTCACTGTGACATTGCCAGAGGCTGGCACGAAGCAGATGCCCTTCAGTGTTTACTGTTACAAAAAAGGGCTTTGCTCTGTCTGGTCTGCAGAGACATCTCCCCATCCTTCCTCACCTGAGCAGCTGACCTAAGTGACCTTCTAGGAAGGAGACAGAGTTCGTGTAAAGCTTCTAGAGTCAAAGCTCAAGTCAGAGATGGGTCTTTGCCTAAATTGAGAGGTGAATTGAGTCACAACCTCCTCCTCTTTCTCTGGGGAAGTGTGAGGAGACCTTGAATGTGGGAGAGAATAAGTTTGCAGAGATGACTCATCTGGCCCAAGTAAGGAACAAACCATGCCAGTGTGGACAGTGTCCTGAGGCAATTCACTTCCACCTCCTGGAGACAGTCTAGGTCTACCATGTTTAGGACTGATCTGATCTCCTGGATGAGCATGGCAAGTATAGTCAGCTTCTTACAACACAGAAGTAGTAAATCTCTTCTCTCCTTGACCCATAGAAAGAGGTAGCTGAGACATTTATCCAGGGCTCTTTCCTGGAGCCCAAGGTCTAGGAACACCTTCAAGGGCTGCTTCCTTCCAATTCTTGGACAATTCTTTACTGTTTTTCTAGTACTCAGAGCATTTGGTAAATGCACTTGGGCCATCGTTTCAGACCACTCCGCTATGTTGCCAAGTCTGGTCTTGAACTCCTGGGCTCAAGTAATCCTCCCGCCTTGGCCTCTGCATATGCTGAGATTACAGGCATGAGCCACTGTGCCTAGCCTCATGACTATTTTTTTATTTTTAAAAATGGCACCAATTTTATGCAGTGCTTTCTGTCTTTTCCAATAAGGTTAATTATAAAAACTGAAAATATAGGCTGTGTGAGGAATCATAACACTCCATTGCCAAGATTTATGGCCTTAAATGAGAGGAATGGTATCCTTAAAGGGTGGAAATAAACTGAACTGGGCTCAGAGGCTCAAGCTTGTCATGCCAGCACTTTGTGAAGTGGAGGTGAGAGGATTGCCTAAGCTAAGGGGTTCGAGACCAGCCTGGGCAACTTGGCAAGACCTTGTCTCTACAGTAAATCAAAAAATTAGCCAGGCGTGGTGATGCATGTCTGTGGTTCCAGCTACTTGGAAGGCTAGAAGGATCATGTGGGCCTAGGAAGTCGAGGCTATGATTGTCATGAATAAGCTGCTGCACTCCAGCCTGGGCAACAGTGAGACTCCCACTCAGAAAAAGTGTGGAGCTTAGTTATCAGGATGCTCAGTAACATTTCCCAGTGGTGCTGGATGGGAGTGCAGCAATGGGTGAAGACTAATTAGGTAGTGGTCATCTTTCTCATCCCTGGTCCTGGTGCCAGCAGGGGCAGAGCTATAGCTAATGGCCATTTAGTACAAAATGAAATTGGGGAAAACTGAGGATTTTTCCCTTTGTCAGAGCAGTGACATTGGCCCTAGGGGAAAACAAGGTTGCAGGAGATTGCCTGAGAAGAAGGCCTTTTCTCTGGATTTGTCCTCTGGAGATTTTCCTTACAGATCTCTCCATAGGTGCATGGTGATTCCACCTAGACTTGTGGAACTGGCAGCAGGGAGGCTGCTGAGGGACGGGCCTTGATACTCCCTGCTGTGGAGGAGCTGCCAGAGGAGCTCTTATCCCACTGTCCATGAAGGCCTTCAGTTGGAGACAAAGGCAGACCCTGAAGGTGATGGTGCAGGCTTGGCCTTTCCCCCGCCTTCCTCTGTGGACCCTGAAGAGGAGTCCTGAACTGGAGGTCTTACTATCTGTGCTGTTTGCACTTGATGAGCTGCTTGCCCAGAAGGTTCGCCCCAGGTGAGGTGAGCCAGGCAGCCTTGTAGGGAGGGCCTAGGAGTCCAGGGAAGGGTCAGTTGTGCCAGAGAGAGTGGAGGGCTGATGGTGGGCACAATATTTCCAGAGGTTCCAGTAAGGAAGCTCACAGACACCTTGGTCATTGCTGACCTATCTGTGGAAAAGAGCTCCAGGAAGCATAGGACTTTTTATCTTGGGGGGACCACTAAGGAAACAGGAACCCACCTCATCCCAGTGGACAGTAATGCTACTGGAAGTGGAGATTAGGCATGGTCCACAGGGAAAGGGGATGGAGAACAGAGAGGGAGCAGAGGGAGGATGGGAGTAGCTGGTGTTCGGATAAGGGGTCAAAGTTCAGATGGAGGCTGGGTGCTTTGGCTCAAGCCTGTAATCCCAGCACTTTGGGAGGCAGAAGTGAGAGAATTGCTTGAGCCCAGGGCTTCAAGATCAACCTGGACACTTGGTAAAACCTCATCTCTACAATAAATTTTTAAAAATGAACCAGTGTGGTGGTATGCATCTGGAGTTCCAGCTACTTGAAAGGCTGAGGTGGAAGGATTGCCTGAGTCCAGCAGGTCGAGACTAGGCTCCTACCTGAATGACAGAGTGAGACTCCAACTCAAAAAAATACTCCTATATGGGAGATGCATCCTTGCCTAAACCATGAGCCTCTGCACTGTTTTCCCTACAGAAGGTACAAACTTGAATGCTATGTTTACAGGATGTTGATGACAATTTCTGGAAGATGTGGTCTCTCTAGAGCAAGTACTCTTTCCTCTTCCCAAGGGCAGGGAGCAGGAGGTGAACAGAGAAAGACTGTCTGAGGATGGAAAGACTACAGCCCTTGAAGGTGGTGATAGACCTTAGCACCTGGGACTATTCTCTCGATGTCTTCCTTACCTACCCAGTTCAATTGGTCAAGTGGACAAAAGGTTTACACCTGTGCTGTAGAACTCTGAAGACTTCTGAGTTTCCCATCCTCATTCTCAGGGAGATATTGGAAACTGTGGACCTGGACACTATTCCAGAGGTGGAAATGTGTGGCACTCAGGAATTTTTTGAGCTGAGAAATCTTGCCCATTACATGAGCTGGATGAGTAGTCTCCACAAACTCATTTCCAGCAAATCAGTGACCCTTATGATTATGACCCAGTGAGAGAGGAGCCCTCTAGGACCCAAATCACCTCTTGGTTCTTCTAGCTGGATTGCCTATAGGAGCTAAAGTACCAGGCCACCTTCCTCACACAGAACCTTGACCTGCTGCTCAAGTAAGGAAGCTGTCTCTACAGACCAGGGCAAAGCCTTTGTCAGAGTAAACACCAAACAGCATCTGCTGTGTACAGTCGCTGGTGATATCACAGGGAAGAAGACTCTAGAATGTCAAAGTATTATCCTGTGGTGGCTATCACATGATCACCCCCCAAAAGGCAGTGGGATAAACTGGGGTAGATGGGCACCATGCTGGAGAGCTTCCTACTGAGGAATTCAGATCTAGTTAGTGAGGGATTTTGAGTCCTTCGGGAATTGCATCTAAGCTAATGGGATGAAGGTCATGGTCGGAGCATTGAAGGGAAAGCCCACCGAACCTCTACATTTCAAATAGAAACTCTGTCCTCAGTAGCTTAGCGAACATGAATGGGTCTGTCTCTAATTCCCCGTCTGTAACAGTGTGTCTTCAGCTCTGGGTAAGGTAATTACTAGGTGAAAAATAGGTGTCTCTGGACTAGAGGATGATGGAGCAGGAGTGAAGAGTAGTAGAAGTGACGGATGGTCTGCTGGCACTTCAGGCATGTCAGGGAGCCCTAGCAGGCTGGAACCCCAGCTGAGGTTCCTAGATCCTGCCTGAGTATGTTTATCATGCACGTCTCCCACTCTGAGCTTCTGTGGCCCAGAGGTTTGGTTTTCTGCCTGACAGATGAGGAAAGGAAGCTTGAGACTCTGGACCTGACTCAGTTTCTTGAGGGATGGATAAAGGCCTCCACTCACCATGGGACTGTTTTGCATGAACAGCACCCAGGGTGCTGACCATCAGGTGAGAACATGAAAGTCTCCTCCATTGAGTTTATTCCCCACTGGCGTCCTCTAACTAGTGCCATTCTCTAGAACTAACTGCTTTCCCTCTCCACAGGACCCTCAAGGCCTCCTTGCTGGCCTTGGCCATCAGTGAAGTAAAGCTAAAGGAACAGGACTGGAAGCATCTGTCCTGGTGTCCATACATCACAAAGCTAAAGGAGCTGGATCTTCACAGGACCTGGATCTGCATGGTTGCTGGCACTGAACCTCTCTAAATGTTGCTAGAGAAGGCTTCTCCCCTGCTTCAGACCCTGCTGTTAGAGCACTGTGGGATCACAGACTGAACTCAGCCTCGTCCTGCCTGTCCTGAGCCACTGCTGCGAACTCAGGACCTTCTGGCTTTGGGGAAATTACATGTTCATGACTGCCCTGAAGAACTTGCTGTGCCAAATGATTGGAATATGCCAGTTAAGCATAGAGCTGTACCCTGCTTCTCTTGAGAGTTATAACGATCAATGTCATGTCAACTGCGATCTCCTTTCCTGCCTTGTAACTGAGATAAGGATGACTCTGAGAAGCCAAAGAAGGGAACCTAAGAAGATCTTGTTTTATGGGTTTCCCTGGCTTCTCTGTTTCCAAATGGCATGTGGGTGTAACCTGCATGACCTCAATCCATGTTGCTGGGAGGTGCCTCCTAGTTGGATCAATAAACCACACCTATCATCTGGGTTATAGGGATGCTGATCCCTAGGATGTTGCTCCCTTAAAGGGAGCATGAAACCCATCATTTCTGGCACCTGCTCAGTGTGAATGGAAAAAGGCAAGATGATGCAGCAAGGACCAGGAGTGGAGAGGAAATGTTGATGTGGAGAATCACTGAGACCTTCAGGCCATGGGTCCTATGTAGTCAGCAAAAGGAATCTGCATTTGTAGAGTGAAATTCAGACTTGAGTTATTCGTGTAGGAAATTCCCCCTACAGAGATGGATGAAAAGAAGTAAAGGGAATCTCGTGTCAACTGGCAATTCCGTCCTGTTCTTCACTACATTCTGAGTGTCCTTTACCTTCTTGTTTATTTCTGTAGCCACTTAGTGAGTTAATATACACATTGCCTGGTACATTGTAGGTGGGCAGAGAGTGTGGACCACTCGAAGAAAGTTCCTTCTTCCCAGGATAACTCTAGGTACCCCCACTGGTATGCTACCCTGAGACCCTTCACAAATAATAGAAGGATCCAGAATCCTCAGTTCCTGACCATTGTCTGTGCTGGGAAGGCCTTTAATGTTCAAGGCCTGGCTCCCTGCTCTGGGAAATGACTACTACACTATATTTTCAGGAGTCTATGGGCCTCATGAACCCATGAGTATCCTTATGGTGGGTAGCATCTCTTTTTGAACAAAAGTGGTTATGACCAATATAGAAATCCAGATTTCCTTTGAGTAAAATACTAAAATCATGGGCACATAATTCATTTTCATAAGTTATTTTCAATATTTATATCTCACACCTTAAAAACTAACATCTTTTGGACAGTGACCTTTCCTGTGGGGGAGATAAGGTCATGTTTCTCAGGCTGGTCTTGAATCTCTGGGCTCCGGCAATCCTATCGCCTCGGCCTCCCAAGTACTGGGATTTCAGACATGAGTCATTGAGCCCAGTTTAATATCAGTTTTATTTCATTTAATTTTTTCTCAACCCGTTACTTTATTTTTAATGGAAATGTTATTTGTATCTGTATATGAAAGTTATTTATAGTAACTACTATATATATATTTACTACAAAACTATATATTAACCACAAAATTCAGGATAAAGGGATATGTAAAGTAAAATATGGTCTTTTATAATGCCATTTACTTTTTTGTGGTTATTTTTCAAAGTTTAATGTGTAATTATACTTTAAAGTCTCATTTTCTTTGAGGTCAAACCAACTTAAATGCTTTTTGTCTATACACATTTTTTTTTTGAGTCAGAGTTTCACTGTCACCCAGGCTGGAGGGCAGTGGCATGCTCACCACCACCGCAGACTCGATCATCTGAGTTCAGGTGATCCTTCCATCTCAGTCTTCCAAGTAGCTGGTACAGGCATGTACCACCACACCAGGCTAAAATTTTTGGTTTTGAGTTGTAGTCTCACTCTTGTCACCCAGGCTGGAGTTCAGTGGCATGCTCATGGCAACCACAGCCTCGACCTGCTGGGTTTAGGCAATCTTTCCACCTCAGCCTTCCAAATAACTGGAACTACAAACGCACATACCACGCCCACCTAGTTTTTGTGATTTATTGTAGAGACGAGGTATCACCAAGTTGTCCAGGCTGGTCTTGAACCCTTGGGCTCAGGTAATCCTCTCACCTCAGCCTCCCAAAGTGCTGGGATTACAGGCTGAACCACCACACCTGGCCTAGTTTTTTATTTATTATAGAGATGAGGTCTTGCCAAGTTGCCCAGGCTGGTTTCGAACCCATGGGCTCAGGCTACCCTCTAACCTTGGCCTCCCAAAGTGCTGGAATTATAGGTGTGAGGCACCATGCCTAGCCATCTTCTTTTTCTTTTTTAGTAGAATCCTTCAGAATTCTTCATCCTTCAACTTACTGTACATTTCCGACAAAAACAGGAGTGCATGCAGGGACACAGGGCACACAGTTTACATGCTAGCACCATTTAATAATCTTTCACCCCTAGAACAGGGCGTCAGCAGTCCGGGTGGAGTGGGGCATGTAGGACTGGACTCATCTCCAGGTTTCATAAGACAAAAAATTCCCCCCACCATCTGCTGGTAGGTCAGACAATATGGTATGATTTAGTGTTACAAGCCTTGAACAACCTGTATTATGTAAATCCTATTTACAAATATTTGTGTTGTGATTTACATAAATATTAAAAATATAAATTGCCTTTTAAAGCTTTAGAGAAAATGTAGTACTTTTAAAAATGTGAAGCCAAGCACAGGGGCTCATGCCTGTATTCCCAGCACTTTGGGAGGCAGAGAAGAGAGGATTGCTTGAGCCCATGAGTTCCAGACCATCCTGGGCAATATGTCAAGACCTCACTCTACAATAAATCAAAAAATTAGCTGGGAATGGTGGCAGATGCCTGTAGTTTCAGCTTAGAAGGCTAAAATAGAAGGATCGCCTGAGCCCAGCTAGTCGAGGCTTCAGTGGTCATGAGCATGCCAATGCACTCCAATCAGGGTGACAGACTCTGACTCAAAAAAATTTTTTTAAATGTATACACACTAAATGCATTTAATTTGGTTTGAACTCAAAGAAAATGACACTGTAAAACTGATATTAAGCCAGGCATGGTGACTCATGCCTAAAATCCCAGTACATCAGGAGACAGAGGCAAGAGGATTGCCCGAGCCTGAGCATTGTGGTAAGACCAGCCTGAGCATTGTGGTAAGACCTCATCTCTACAATAAACCAAAAAAATTAGCCAGGCGTGGAGGCATAGACGTGTAGCTTCAACTACTTGGAAGGCTGAGGCTGAAGGATTGGCTGAGCCCAGCAGGTCACGGCTGCAGTGGCCAGAAGTGTGCCACTGCACTGTAGCCTAAGGGAGAGAGTGAGATTCTGACTCAAAGAAAAAAAAAAGCTCAAGTTCAAAACTGATATTAGGATTTGTTTTCTTTCTTTTTTTCTAGGGTTATATTGGGATAAATTTACAAGAATTGGTTTTATTATAAATATTCAGACTAATATAATTTTAGTGTTTTAAAAGAATTACAATTATTTTTTATGGTAGAGACAAGGTCTCACCATGTTGTCCAGGCTTATCTAGAACCTGTGGGCTCAGGCAATCCTCTCACCTCCGCCTCCCAAAGTGCTGGAATTACAGGCATGAGCCACCATTCCCAGCTGCAATTATTTTTTAAAAATACACAATATTTAGAGCGGTTTTGTATTCACAGCAAAACTGAGCAGAAAGTTCAAAGATCCCACAAACCCCTTCGCCTGTACACCCTCCCCCAAGATTGACATCCCACGCCAGAGAGTGCATTTGTCACTATCGATGAGCCACAGGGACCCATCAATATAAAAATATCCAAAGTACACAGTGGGGTTCACTACCAATGTTCTACATTCTGTGAGTTTTTACAAATCGATCATGACATGTTATTCATCATCATAGCATCCTACAGAGTCATTTCAGTGCTTAAAACTCCTCTGAGCTCTGCTTATTCATGCCACACTATCACCTCCCCCTGGCGACCACCAGACTTTCCACTGTCTCCATTCTCTTGCCTTTCCCAGGATATCATCCAGGAGGTAGCCTTTTCAGATTGGCTTCTTTAACTCAGAAATACGCATTGATGTTTCCTCCTTGTCTTTTCCTGCCTTGAAAATATTATATTGACTGGAAGAATCAGTTTATTGATTCATTTTCCTACTGCAGGACATCCCGGTTGCTTCCAGTCATGAATAGAGCTGCTGCAAACAACCAAGGAAGGGTTTATTCATTTGGGTAGATATCAAAGAGATCAACTACTGCATAGTGTGGTGAAGGGTGTATTTTACAATGATATCTTTTCCTTAACAATCTCTGTTAGACAGAAATGCCTTTTTTTTTCTTGAGTTGGAGTCTCATTGTGTTGCGCAGGCTGGAGTGCAGTGCCGTGATTATAGCTATTGCAGCCTTGACCTGCTGGGCTCATCCTTAGGCCTCAGCCTTCCAAGTAACTGGGACTACAGGTGTGCACCACCACACCTGGCTAAATTTTTGACATATTGTGGAGACAAGGTCTCACCATGTTGTCCAGGCTGGTCCTCAACTCCTGGGCTCAGGTAATCCCAAAGTGCTGGGATAATAGGCATTGGCCACCGCATCAGCCCAGAGATGACTTTTAAAGGGCAAAGACTGTGTCCTGTCTATGGTCCCACAGCTAAGCATGGAGACTTGCAGGTGATGGTAGACATTGTTGAATGTATGGTACTTGGAAATATTCCTCATCAGTTTGTGGCCACTAAAATGCAAATGAAAGGAAAGTCAGCACTAGCTGATGACCAATCATGTAGATAACTGGGATATGGAAAATTTAACACTGGTGATACTATGGTAATTTCATATGTCTCATGAAAGTCTAGCAGTCATAAGAGGTACATGTGGGTGAACATCATTTGTTTTTGTATTTTTCCCCCCACTAAGTAATACAGGACAGGGTTCTCAATGTAAGATAATCCAGCCAGGCTTGGTGGCTCAGCCTGTAATCCCGTGCCTTGGGAGGCCGAGGTGAGTGGATGGCCTGAGCCCGCAGGTTCAAGACCCACCTGGGCAACTTGGCAAGCCCTCATCGCTACAATAAATAAAAAATCAGCCGAGCATGGTAGTGCGTCCGTAGTTCCAGCTACTTGGAAGGCTGAGGTGGAAGGATCGCTGGAGCCCAGCAGGTCAAGGCTGCAGTCGCTGGGAGCGGCCACTGCACTCCAGCCTGGGTGACAGAGTGAGACTCCAATTAAAAAAAAGATAATCCAATAGTAGAGAGAGAGCAAATACCTCTCTTAATTGATCCCTTCCGTCCAGGCCCCTGTCCAGAAGGTTTGATTCAGTGTGACCTCTTCCAGACTTTGTTCCAGTTTCCTAGGCGTTGCTATGTGCACAGAGAGAGGCCTGGTTTTATGTTCCTATATAATAATAATGTCTTACTGTGGTATTAATCATCTTTTCTTTTTCCACCTTGAGTTCAGTAGGTCAAGGATGTTGCTTTTCTTTTTTTTTGAATTGGAGTCTCACTCTGTCATCCAGGCTGGAGTACAGTGGCACATTCACAGCCACCCCAGCCTCTACCTGCTGGGTTCAGGCAATCCTTCTGCTGCAGCCTTCCAAGTAGCTGGAACTTTTTTGTTGTTGTTTATTCATTAATTTATTTATATTTTTATTTTTGAGTTGGAGTCTCACTTTGTTGCCCAGGCTGGAGTGCAGAGGCATGCTCATGGCCACCACAGCCTCAAACTGCTGGACTCGGGTGATCCTTCCACCTCAGCCTTTCAAGTAGTTGGAACAACTAGCACATGCCACCATGCCCGGCTAATTTTTTTTTTTTTTTATTGTAGAGATGAGGTCTCACCAAGTTGACCAGGCTGGCCTCAAATCTGTGAGTTCCTGCAATTCTCTCACCTCAGTCTCCCAAAGTGCTAGGATTATAGGCATGAGCCACCATGCCCGGCCTTTTTGTTTGTTTGTTTGTTTGTTTGTTTGTTTATCTCTGTCACCCAGGATGGAATACAGTGGCATGTCCACCACATCCTTGACCTACTGAACTCAAGTGATCCTTTCACCTCAGCCTTCCAAGTACTGGAACTACAGGTACAAGCCACCAAGTATGACTAACTTTTTTACTTATTGTGGAGACAAGGTCTTGTCAACTTGCCCAGGCTGATCTCAAACCCCTGGACTCAGGCAATCCTCTCGTCTCCACCTCCCAAAATTCTGGTACTACAGGTGTGAGCCATCACACCCAGTACTTGTAGTTCTTAAAGATTTGTTCTCATTCTTATTAAGTCACATTCTGTAGTTAATAAAATTAATGGTGCACAGTTTAATCTTATGTCTGTTTATGTAAATTAATTTTTTCTGCTATTTTGCTGTATACTATATATGTGTATATATTATATATTGGCTTTGGAATGTTTTTACATTTCATAATAAAAAGTTATTATAAGAAAAATATTAACTATCTTATGCTAATACCTTTGAAAACAAAGACCCACAAAATGAGGTTTTGGAAAACTATGAAATAACAAAATTGCCACAAGGAGAAATAGAAGTTTAGGCTTTTAGGTGCCCTCAATCTCCCTAGTAGTGGACCAGCCTACTTAAGCAGTAAATTCTCACTTGTACCCCACAACTCTATAACAAATAAATAATTAATTTTAAAAGGAGACGAAATAAAAACCATAATCAACAAGTTAAAGAAATTGAAATATTGGCCAGGCTTGGTGGCTCACACCTATAATCTCAGAATTTTTGGAGGCCAAGGTAGGAGGATCGCTTGAACCTAAGAGTTTGAGAGCAGCCTAGGCATCATAGCAAGATCTCATTTTCACAAAAAAATTTAAAAAGTAGTCAGGCAAGTTTTATTAGCTGGCATTTTATTTTAAATTTTTGTCAAATAAACCTTTAATTTACTTTCCTTTTAATATCTATATTCAGTTTTGAGATCTAGAATATATCTGGTCATAAAATTAATCAGCAACTTTCCATAATTATCTTTTTTCTTGAACTTATTAGTTAGGACAGGAAAAGTGGAAAAAAATCACATGGAAAATGTGAGCCTGGAGTTCTCTTTGATTAACATTACAATTCCTTCCTTCCTTCCTTCCTTCCTTTCATCCTTCCTTCCTTCCTTCCTTCCTTTCTTCTCCCCTTCTTTCTTTTTTTGAGTCAAGGTCTCACTCTGTCACCCAGACTGAATTGCAGTAGAACAAGCACAACTCTTCAGCCTCCAACTCTGGGCTGAAAGGATCCACCCTCTTCAGTTTCCTGAGTAGCCAGGACTGTAGGTGTGTGTCACCATGCACAGCTAATTTATAATTTTTTTGTAGAGATGTGCTAGGCTGCCTAGGCTGGTATCAAACTCCTGAGCTCTAGCTATTCTCATGCCTTAGCCTCCCAAAGTACAGAGATTACAGGCATGAACCAATGCACCTGGCCTCATGTCTTTCTTGTTCTTATAACCTATTTTCTCATTAAAACACATCTTTGACCAGGAGGAGTGGCTCACACTTATAATCCCAGCAATTTAGGGGGCCAAAGTGAGAGGATTGCCTGAGTCCAGGATTCAAGACCTGCCTGGGCAACTTGGTGAGACTTCATCTCTACAATAAATTAAAAAATTAGCTGTGAGTGGTGGCACATGCCTATAGTTCCAGCTACTTGGAAGGCTGAGGGGGACCTGGAAGGATTACCTGAGTCCAGCAGGTTGAGGCTGCGGTGGCCATGAGCATGCCACTGCACTCCAACCTGAGCAATAGAGTGCTGGAGTCCAGCTCCAGGAGAGAGTCAGGGCTTGAGATGGGGGAGTCGGGAAACGGGGAAAAAGAAAAGACGAACACAACAGGATCCTTCTTCCTGGGGAGAGTTCAAGACTCTGCCAATTTTTATTCAATTCTTACAAGCTTATATAGTTTTTTACTGACCCCTCTACCCACAAAATGTATCCCATGTTACACATTAAATGTTTACATCATGTTTTTTTCTTTTGTTTATGGTGAAGTTGACCTTTAAAAGTTTCATTTTGTTTCTTCCTGCTACCAGGTGGTGTAACAAAATACCAGCTGCCAATTTATCAGCCATGTCCTGTGACCCCTAGGTCACCTGAATCTCTTCCCTTCGCTATTCTGTTTCTTTTCCTTTACTAATCTATTTTCTTAATTCTACCCTTATATATACTTTTAGCGGCAATATATTGACTTGTTTTTTTCTTTTATATAGCCACCCTTATCTTACCTACTACGAATTCTTAATGCTATTAATTTAAAAATTTAACTTTCTTAATTCTAATTGCCTTATCTATATTACTTGCTATTTTCTTATCACCTATTTTACATTTTATATTTCTAAACGAAACATGTCTAAATCTACACTTATATATGAAACTAATCTTACTCCTAATCCTAAATATATTTAATTTTAAACCTACATTAAGTGTATATAATTTTAAGTTTACCTTAAAACTTAATTATTTCCTATTCCTTATTTTTAACTAATACCTACATCTATAATAAACATTTATCTTTTAATTATAACTGCTATCTATTTAATTCTAATCCTTACTTTAATTTTAACCTTCTTTCTAATTAAACTATAATATTTCTTAAATCAAAAGGCATGTCTGTGACTTGTTTTTCCCAAAAAACACCTGTTTGTGGAGATACTCTGTCTCAGTTTCTCACTCCCTCATCAATCACAACTGTCAATGTTGTTACTTATAAAGGGTGTGAGGAAGTACTTGTTTTTCCTTTTTAGCTAAAGGCTTCAAAATTTGCATTCCCTTGTCCCTTCGGGGGGAGATTTTTGCTGTTGAGCCTTTTTTACATTTCTCTACATGGGTTTACTGCTAATTCCACATCCTTGCACATTCTAAGGGGCACCCTTTTTTGCTGCAATCTCACCTCCATTATGTAAAATTTTTGCTGTCAAATGCCATCATCCGTTTGCACATCTATTATCTCAATTAAAGAGGGAAGAGTCTCAAGCCTACGCACGCAATCCTTCAAAGTGAGGGAAGGTCCGTCAACAGGATCCATGGGGCTTTGCCTCCATCATGGCCGCATCTTACCGGGACCTTGCTCCCAGCCGGCGTTTTTCCTGTTTTCAGGTCCCTTTTACCTTACTTTTACTAGTGATTGTGGCTCCCGGCAATAGAGTGAGACTCCTATTCAAAATAAAAAAGAAACACTGGCTAAGCCTGTAATCCTAACACTTTGGGAGGCTGAGGTGAGTGGACTGCCTGAGCCCACAGGTTTGAGACCAACCCAAGCAACTTGGCGAGACCTCATCTCTACAATAAATAAAAAATTAGCCAGGTGCAGTAGCGTGCACCTATAGTTCCAGCTACTTGGAAGGCTGAGGCAGAAGGATCACCTGAGCCCAGTGGGTTGACACTGGAGTGGCCGTGAGCATGCCACTGCGCTCCAACTAAGGTGATGTAGTGATGCTCCAAACACACACACACACACACACACACACACACACACACACATCTTCTTTGGCATGCTTTATATCCAGAATTATACATTAAGTAGAATTCTTATTCTTAATAACCTTAAATTTGGGTTAAACTTAGAAAGCAAGAAATCCTGTAATGTCTGTTAGATATCAGCATTTTTTTTATGAGAACCATTCCACAATTCATAGAAACATGTTTCCCCATATTATAGCCCTTTCTTAATGAAAGTGACCCAGACATCTAATGAGCACCTAAAATAATTTTAAGATTTCAAATCATATAAAAAACCTCACCCATAAGCATTATCTTATTTGCTCAACTCATTCATTTTTTAGCAGTTTACTTGGAGTATTTATGAAACTGGAAACATTGGATAAAGCTAGTCATCATTTTAAGTTATCTCCTGGTTAACCATTTTCAAAGTCTGTGAACATCAAGGGTCACCTAAGTAAGAAACTTAAAGTTAAATACAATAGTCATTGTGCCAATAACTCAAAAGATTCAGCTGTTTTTATTGAACCAACAATCTTAAATCAGTCTTGCTTGTTTAAAAATATCATATAAAGACTTTTCTGGTTTTGGCTGGTTGATAGTGCCTGAACCTTTGCACTTATCATTCTCAATCTTCTAGAAAGGTTGAATGGACAAATGGTGACTTGAAAATAAGACTAGTTTAACTCACAGAGAAAATGGGTTATTTTAAAGAAAAGTTTTGCCACTGGAATTAACAGCAATTACAGCAACCCTTATAGGAAAACACACAGACTGACCCATTATGATATAATTACTAGAAGACCTCTGCCTTTGACAGCAAAACCCCATGTATCACCTATACTTGTTAGTTCTAATATAATTCAATACTGACAGGTCGGGATGCATTATACCAAAATAGTTTTTTCCCCAGGTTAAGAAGGCTTTCTATGAATCTCCTACTAATGATGATCTGACCTTCAGGACCTAGAACCTGGAGATTGGGTCTTTTAGAGATGACAAGAGAAGAAAATCACCCTTGAGCATCATTGGAAGGGACCATCCCAGTTTTCATAAATTTAAGGATGTCCAAGGAAAAGCCTTCTCTAGAAGAAGTCCTTATTGCAAAGTAGACAGCTTTCTATAGATGGTGGAACCAGACTCCATTTGACTTCTTTCCTTTGGTTAAGACTTTTCTGTTGTTGTTTGGTAGTGACATACGTTGTTTAAACTTACAATTTACTTTTTGGGAATTTTCACGACTCAAACTGAACATATTTCAAGATCTACTATTTAAAGTACAGTCACTCTCACTAACCAAAGCATTTGGTGTCTATGTAGCCATGTAGATGGATGTAAAGGATCACAGTTAGGGCAGAACCTGCTCCCATACCCATCAACACCTGGATGAGCAATTCAGATACCTGCATGTGTGAAGAACTTTGGAATATTTTCCTTGACTGACTGGTTGATATTTAGGATGGAATGACTTGGGACTGGTAAGAAGTTTTAGAACCAAAGGGATGACCTTTAACAACTATTGATTTAATTATTGGTCATTTATCTTCAGAGTAATTATAAAACATCAAACTACAGCATTAAAACTTAATTAATGATTCAAAGTAAAAACCTTGTCAAACATAATCAAAGCCTAATAATTTTTTGTCAACCCTCATATATGTGTATATTAATTATATAAACTTGCATGATTATACATTTACCAACTACGTTTAATACATGGATAAAACAATTATCATGCTTAGAATAGCACTACCAGCAATTCTTTTCAAAACAATCTCAAACTATAACAGTATTCCTAAAAACACAAAGCAATTTTAAACTGTAAACTATTCCTAAAGCCAAGAATGATAGTTTTGGCCCAAAGTCCTAAATTACAGTCCTTGAAGTGCCTCAAGAAAGTTGCCAGGTTTCTTCAGGAGTTTTCTCTGGGGATTAATCTCTGGGGTTTCTGTGACCTTTAAAGCTTCATAATTTCCTTGCCTTATCCAGGTGTTTCCATTGCTTTTCTCTTGTTGTGTAGTGTATATTCCTAAAGAAAACTCAAAAGAAGGTTTTAATGATGTTTCCCAGGCCCCAAAGTTGTTTTCTGTATCCAGTTAATTTATCATAAAAGTATCCAATTAATATATCATGAATTCAGTGAAAACCTATGCTATAATCATCAATTCAAAATCTTAACTATTTAATTAGATTAAGTAAAAAACCTTGATGACCAATCTTTACCCTAAACCCATAAAAACAATGTTAAATCACCTACATAACTCCTAGGTGTGTGTCTGAACTTATAATGAATTCATAATGAACTTACTATGAACTCGTGCTTCTAAAAAACCTTATGTCTAAACACTAAACTACATTATTCTAAATCGAATAAGTGAATATACTTATATCATTTTTTACTCAAGCAATATCCAGTAACTCATAACCAAGTGAAAGAAAGCATTTTAAACGTGCTTCAGACCTTCACCACTGCATATGTTAGAAAAGGCCAAATGGCATGGCAAGAAATGAAAAAATGAACAATGACATTCCTAGGTTAACTGTGAGTACTTCACATAAACATGTTGTTTTCTTCATGCTCGACTGTACAGAATTCTTTGGCCACATCAACAGCAAAGGTGGAAGACAGTAGGGCCTCAGCTGCCCAGACTCGCTTTGTGGCTGGGGGTCCTCAGCACACCTGGACTTTGTCAATCAGGCGGGCCTCCAAGGCTGGTTCCCAACAGTGAGTGACCTGAAAATCATGAGAAGTAAGATGCACTGAAAGTTGAAATTCAGAAATAAGAATCTGAAAGTTTCAAAAGAAAAACTCTATTTTTTTGTTTGTTTGTCTGTCTTGAGTTATGGTCTCACTCTGTCACTCAGGTTGGAGTGTAGTGGCACACTCACAGTCACCCCAGCATCAACCTGCTGGGCTCCAGCAATCCTTCCACCTCAGTCTTCCAAGAAGCCAGAACTACAGGTGCGTGCTACCACACCCAACTAATTTTTTTATTTATTGTAGAGATGAGGTCTCCACAAGTTGCCCAGGCAAGTCTTGAACCCGTTGACTCGGAATCCTCTCACCTCAGCCTCCCAAAATACTGGGATTATAGGCATGAGCTACCACACCCGGTTGAAAAACTCTATTTTGAGAGATGACATTATTACTTTAAATTTTAAAAGATAGCATTTGTAACCTGAAATAAGGAAAATTAAATGGAAACTATAAAAGAAAAAGAAAGCTGCAGTTTAGATGTTCAAAGTTTATTTAAAATTATAAAGAAACATATCAGAATTAAAGGTTAAAACCACATGCAATTTATTTTAAATTGCAGACCAGTACTCAAAAAAAAAACTGACTGCTTTAAGCATAGAGAACAAGACTTGTGTTTTGTATCAGTGTACCCATGTTCAATTTTTGGAAAAACTTACAAATAATTCCCTCTTAACTATAGCCAACTTGATTAAATACAAAATTCCTCTCATAAGATTCATCTTTTCTTTTTTTGAGTTGGAGTCCCACTCTGTCGCCCAGACTGAGTGCAGCGGCTGCTCCCAGCCACTGCAACCTCGACCTGCTGGGCTCCAGCAGCCTTCCAAGTAGCTGGAACCACAGGTGCGCACTACCATGCCCGGCTAATTTTTTGATTTATTATAGAGATGAGGTCTCACCGAGTTGCCCAAGGCAGCAGGCAATTCACTCACCTCAGTCTCCCAAGGCACTGGATTACAGGCTGAGCCACCGAGCCCAGCTAAGATTCATCTTTCACAAGCTTTATTACAACTTCCTCAGATCTTCTACAACTTACACAGAACTTATAAGCCTTCTTTTTAAGAACCAAAGGTTTTACTTTAGTTCAAAATTTATTTTCCTCTTTCCCTTATATTTTGACCACACACAATTCTTTCTCCTACAAAAATATTTTTCTTTCTCTTTTTTACTATATTTTCAAAAATACAGCTTCATAGTTATTCCTTTCTCTGTATGCCTTTGAGTTTCTGTTTCCTTTCTGCCTTAGTTTTATTTTTTTCTAAACCTACATTTCTTTTTTCTTTTTATTTATTTATTTATTTTTATTTTAAAGATATGGAGTACAATTTAAATCTACATTTCAAAAGCAAAAGTTAAATAACATCTAAAATAGATAAAAATCATTCCTTTTTCTAAATAAAAGAGCATATTTTTATGCCTTTCTTATCACTTTTCTTATTAAAACATATGAATTTTCTTACTGTATACTTTACATATACAAGTACAAATATTAATTAGAATTGTTAACTTTTAGTAGGTTTAATTTCATATGAAAATCAGAAAATAACAGGTAAATTTTAATTGTTTAACATGAACCAGCAGCTATAAATATGCATGTTTCTTAAAATTTGGAGTCAGAAATTCACTCTCTCACCCAAGCCGGAGTGCGGTGGCACCACCATGGCCACCGCAGCCTCGACCTGCTGGGCTCAAGCAATTCTTCCACCTCAGCCATCCAAGGAGCCAGAATCACAGACACTCACCACTACACCTGGCTAATGTTTTGAGAGACAAGATCTCACCAGGTTGCCCAGGCTGGTCTTGAACCCCTGCGTGCAGGTAATTCTCTCACCTCTGCCCCCCAAAGTCCTGGGATTACAAGCATGAGCCACAGCCCCCAGCAAATATACATTTTATAATTTCTAGAAACATAGACTTCCTCATAGAATAATCTTTTAATGTGGAAACAGACCATATATACCAACAGTTCCAAATATCTACTTTTCTGTGACATTAAAGAATCCAAAATAAAATAAACTGGAAACTGTGTTCAGTAATTAATGTTTCCACATTTTATCACATTAGGAAATAACTCAGAAATTAAAGTAGCATCACATATTGTAAAAATGGTTAATAGGAAAATAACTTGAGGTGATGGTTAGTTGTGTTCACTATCTTATCAAATCTTCAGGAATAGTTTAAACACAATTGTTAAAAATGAGGAAATTAGGCTAGGTGCAATGGCTCAAACTTGTAATCCCAGAACTTTTGGGAGGCAGAGGCAAGAGGATATCAAGTGAAAGAGTTAGAAACTAACCTGGGCAACTTGTCGAAACTTCATCTCTACAATAAATCAAAAAATCAGCTGGACATGGAGGCACACATCTGCAGTTCCAGCTACTTAGAAGACTGAGGCAGAAGGGATAGCCTGAGTCCAGCAGGTCGAGGCTGTGGTGGTTGTGAGTGTGCCACTGCACCCCAGTCTGAGTGATAGAGTGAGACTCCTACTCAAAAAAAAAAAAGAGTAAATTAGGCAAATGTTGCTGGGCTCAGTGGCTCAGCCTGTAATCCCGTGCTTTGGAAGGACGAGGTGAGTGAATTGCCCGAGTCCACGGGTTTGAGACCCACCCTGGGCAACTTGGCGAGACCTCACCTCTACAATAAATCAAAATCAGCTGGGCATGGTAGCATGTGCCTGTAATTCCGGCTACTTGGAAGGCTGAGGTGGAAGGATCGCTGGAGCCTAGCAGGTCGAGGCTACTGTGG
>NW_007256444.1:1508-14976 GCF_000164805.1 Carlito syrichta | reverse complement strand
AGGCAAATGTAAATGGAAGATTTTTTTTTTAAGTCGGAGTCTCACTCTGTTGCCCAGGTGGGAGTACAGTGGCACTGTGCTCATGGCCACCGCAGCCTCAATTTGCTGGGTTCAGGTGATCCTTCCACCTCAGCCTTCCAAGTAGCTGGAGCTACAGGAACATGCCACCAGGCCTGGCTAATTTTTGCAGATTTATTGTAGAAATGAGGTCTCACCAAGTTGCCCAGACTGCTCAAACCCATGAGCTGAGGCAATCCTCTCACCTCAGCCTCCCAAAGTGCTAGGATTACAGGCATGAGTCACCCCACCCAGCTGAGTCAGCCTCTTATGAGGCTGATTTGAGTAACCAGCCTCATCTTCCCCAGCATCCTGGGTGTTGACCATCACATAGTCAGAACAACCTTGAACTTGGGGAAAATAGTCATCTTCCACTTGAGGTCATTTCCTTCCACTCCTCACTACCATTCCCATGACTGATGACGTGTCACCTCAGGTGCCTGAAGAACCCCTTGGAGACCCTAGCAATAACTAACTGTTGGTTGTCTGAATCAGACCTGAGGCACCTATCCCAGTGCCAGAGCATCAGTCAGCTGAAAGTCCTGGACCTCAGTGGCATCATACTGACCCACTTCAGTCCTGAGTCTTTCCATGTTCTAATAGATAAGAGAGCTGCTACCATCCAGACCCTGGACTTAGATGAATGTGGTATCACAGACTCCCAACTCAATGCCCTCCTGCCTGCCCTGTCATTACTCTCAGCTCACCACTGTCAGCTTTCGTGGAAATCCCATCTCCATGGCCGCCCTGGAGAGCCTGCAGCACCAAACAGTCAGGATGAGCACGTTAAGCCTAGAGCTGAACAATGTCCCTCTGGAGACTTGTGGTGACCTGGGTGCACTCCACCAAAGGAGATTTTCCCAGATTCAGGATGAGCTGAAGGAGACACTGAGGGACTTAAGAATTCCCAGGGGGGTCTTGTTCTGTACTGTCCCTTCCCACAGTGCATTCTATGACCTGGAGCCATGTCAGTGCTGCTGTTGGATGCCTGCAGTTGGGTGCATATCTCAAAAGCGTTCTTAAGGCACTTGGAAACTGTCTAGGGTGTTCATAATGTGAGCATAAGACCCATTCTGCCAGATGCTTGCTCAGTGTGAATGGAAAACAGAAAGGTGATGTAGCAGGGGGCAGGCCCCAAGGGGAAATGTTGACCTTGAGAGCAAATGGGACCTTTGGGGATATGTGTCCTGTAGAGTCAGAAATAGGAATCTAAATTTCTAGAGTGGGATTTGGACTTGAGAAGTACATGAGGAGCTATTCCTGCATGGATTATATAAGGAAATAGTCATTGATAAAAGGAACCTCATTGTAAATTCTCTGGTGTTCTCCATGATCGTTTAACCTGTTTGAACAACTTATACCTCCGGAATTGCCAGTTACTGGCAAGGAGAAATGAAGCACTAAGTTGTCTGTGATTAATGATGTTTGTGTCTAGGAAGTTAAGGTGTCAAAATGACATTAGGCCATTTGGATCAGTTTTCTTCCGTTCCTTTCTTCCCTCTGAACTTTTGCTATCTTGCTGTTTTCTGCAACTGTTCAGTGTGTTAATGCATACCAGGTGGACACACAGGACCTGTAGCATTCTAAGTGAGTAAGCAAGAGCCACTGGAATAAAGCCCTTTCACTGTTGTGAGAGGATTGCCAGAGCCTGTGGGTTCGAGACCAACCTAGGCAACTTGACAAGACCTCATCTCTACAATAAATTAAAAAATTAGCCGGGCATGGTGGTGTGCACCTGTAGTTCCAGCTACTCAGAAGGCTGAGTCGAAAGAGTCGCCTGAGCCCAGCAGTTCGAGGCAGCAGTGGCCATGAGTGCACCACTGCACTCCAGCATAGGTGACAAAGTGAGACTCTGATTTAAAAAAAACAACAACAGAAAATTAATTTTAAAATGCATCAGAGAAATTTAACACAGATATTGAAAAAATAAAATAGAATCAGAAAGATCTTGAAACTGAGAAGTACAGTTGCTAAACTGAAAAATTCATTAAAGTTTATCAACAACAGAATGGATCAAGCAAACAAAAGTACCAGTGAGACTCAAGACAGGCTGTATAAAAATACACAGCCAGAGAAGAAAAAAGAAAGAAGTGTACAATTCTCTCTTTTTCCTTGACTTTTGAGAGTTTAACATTCTGTGCCTAGGGATAATCTTCTCTGGGTCAAATCTCTTTGTTCTCTGACATTCTTGTAGCTGGATATTCACCTGATTCACAAATTTTGAAACACGGCTTGTTGTTGTTATTTTAGAGACAAAGTCTCAGTCACTCAGCTTGGAGTTCAGTGGCACAGTCAGAGTTCACTGCAGGCTCAAACTCTTGCCAGCCTCCCAGGTAGCTGAAACTACAGATAGGCAACACTACATCCAGATAATTTTTTTGTAGAGATGGGATCTTGCTGTGTTGCCCAGGCTAGTTTCAAACTCCTGGCCTCAAGTGAACCCCTGCTACAGCCTCTCCTAGCACTGGCACTGCAGGGGTAGCCACTGTGCTGAGCTTGTTTTTTGAATAACCTTACTATTCCTTGTTCTTGTTCACCTCTCTTTTCAACACCACTAATTCTTAGACTTGGTCTATTGAGGTAATTTACATATGTCTTGTAGGTTACCTTTAACTCTGCCACTTGTTGCTCCTGCCTGATGATGGAGGAGAACATAACTATGTGTGATATCACAAGTTTGGGATTTTTTTCATTGATTTCTGGGAAACTCCATTAGATAATCCTGAATTAATGTTATTTTTTATTTATTTCTTTTGTTGCTGATGATCTTATACCAAGCTTAAAGAAGAAAAGTGGCAAGCAGGATATGCTGTAATTACTCAAGGGGTACTAATGAGGGAATTTGTCCAGGATTTAAATCAGCACCACCTTTATGTTATGACCTTTACTAGAGTTTGCCATATAACCAAAGACAAAGTTATATATATATTTGCATAAGAGTGTTACACACTGTTCATACACACACACACACACACACACACACACACATATTTCAGCTTCAGCTAGGACTACTTCCAGGGCTTTAGGAAAGAGCAGTTCCCATTATTAGTAATTCTATGGGAGGAAACTGGTTTGGAAGAACCAGGAAGAAATGAAGATAAGGAACACTCTACAGGTAGACAGTAACAAGTCAAAAGCAATGCAAAGTGCTACAATTTAATAGCAGGTGTAGTATAGTTTTTCTTTAGACATATAATTATTCTCAAACCAGATACAGTGGCTCATGTCTTAAATTCCAGCACTTTTGGAGGCAAAGGCAAGAGGATTGCCATAGCCCAGGGGTTCAAGACTAACCTGGGCAAATTGGCAAGACTTTATCTCTACAGTAAATAAATAAATAAATAATTCTAACAAATGCACATGAAGAAAATTGAAAGATCACAAAGTAACAGCCTAACAAGTCACCTTAGGAAGCTGAAAAAGCAAGACCGCCAAAAGCTTAACTTCAGCAGAAGAATCCAGATCACCAAAATAAAAACCCAAAAAGACAAAAAAAATACAAAAAACAAAAAGTTGGTTCTTCGAAAGGATAAACAAGATCAATGATCTCCTAGCTAGACTGACCAAGAAAAAGAGAGGAAAAAGCCCAAACAATCAGAAACACAAAAGATGAAGTCTCATCTGACCCCAAAGAAATACAAAAGATCATTAGAGACTACTACGGACACTTGTGTGGAAACAAACTTGAAAACCTTAAGGAAATGGAGGACTTTCTGACATCACACAACCTGCCTAGGTTGAAACAAGAAGAAATCGAGACCCTAAATAGACCAATAACAATCAAGGAAAGTGACTATGTCATAAGAAAACTACTTACAAAAAAAAAAAGCCCTGGACCAGATGGCTTTCCAGCAGAATTCTACAAGACATATAAGGAGGAACCGATACCAATCCTACTGAAAGTATTCCAGGCAATTGAGGAAGATGAAACTCTCCCCAAATCATTTTAGGAAGCTAACATCGCATTGATACCCAAGTCAGGTAAAGACCCAAAAAAGAAAGAGAACTACAGACCAATATCCTTCATGAACACAGATGCTAAAATTCTCAACGAGATCCTAGCAAACCAGATTCAACAACACATCTCAAAAATCATCCATCATGACCAAGTTAGCTTCATCCCCAGGATGCAATGCTGGTTCAACATTTGTAAGACCATAAATGTAATTAAATACAACAGATGTCAAAACAAAAACCACATGGTTATATCATTAGATGCAGAAAAAACTTTTGATAAAATATGGCACCGCTTCTTGATAAAAATCCTCGAACATCTAGGCATATGTGGATCATATCTCAAAATAGTGAAAGCTATCTACAAGAAACCCACAGTTAGCATACTCCTAAACAGACAAAAATTGGAACCATTTCCCCTGAAAACTGGAACAAGACAAGGATGCCCACTCTCACCCTCCTGTTCAATATAGTTTTGGAAGTCCGGGCTAGAGCAATCAGAGAAAAGAATATAATCAGGGGTGACCAGATAGGAAAAGAGGAAGTCAAGTTATCTCTCTTTGCAGACGACATGATTGTATACCTTGAAAACCCAAGAAAATCTGTCAAAAAGCTCCTTGGACTGATAAAGGACTTTGACAAAGGCTCAGGGTATAAAATAAATGTGCAAAGGACAATCACATTTCTTTAAACCAATAATAAACAAACAGAAACCCAAATAAAAAGCATAATCCCAGCCAGGCTCGGTGGCTCAGCCTGTAATCCCATGCTTTTGGGAGGCTGAGGTGAGTGGATTGCCTGAGCCCATGGGTTCAAGACCTGCCTGGGCAGGTGAGACCTCATCTCTACAATAAAATTAAAAAATCAGCCTGGCATGGTAGCACGCGCCTGTAATTCCGGCTACACGGAAGACTGAGGCAGAAAGATCGCTGGAGCCCAGCAGGTTGAGGCTGCGGTGGCCAGGAACAGCCACTGCACTCCAGTCTGGGCAACAGAGTGAAACTCCAACTCAAAAAAAAAAGCACAATCCCATTCACAATAGCCACCAAAAAGAAATACCTTGGCGTCTTCCTAACCAGAGAAGTGAAAGACCTTTACAATGAAAACTACAAAACACTGCTCAAAGAAATCATAGGTGACACAAACAAGTGGAAAAATATCCCATGCTCATGGATTGGAAGAATCAACATTGTGAGGATGTCCATTTTACCAAAGGCAATCTACAGATTTAATGCAATACCCATCAAATTACCAGCAACATTCTTCTCAGAGCTAGAATAAACAACACAGGAATTCATATGGAAACACAAACGTCCAAGAATAGCTAGAACAATCCTCAGCAGGCAGTATCACACTCCCAGACTTTAAACTTTACCATAAAGTTACAATAATCAAAACAGCCTGGTATTGGTACAAGAACAGGCATATCGACCAATGGAATAGAATTGAGATTCCAGAAGCAAAACCTCAATTTCTCAACCAACTCATCTTTGACAAAGCCTCCACCACCCACCTCTAGGGAGAGGGGAAACTATTCAGTAAATGGTGTGGGGAAAATTGGCTGACCACATGCAGAAGATTCAAACAGGACCCCTATCTATCCTCATACACAAAAATTAACTCTAAATGCATCAGAGACCTAAATGTAAAACCTCAAACCCTAAGAACTTTATTTATTCATTTATTTATTTTTTTGTAGTTGGAGTCTCACTCTGTCGCCAAGACTGGAGTGCAGTGGCCACTCCCGGCCACCGCAGCCTCGATCTGCTGGGCTCCGACGATCCTTCCGCCTCAGCCTTCCGAGTAGCCAGAATTACAGGTGCATGCTACCACACCTGGCTGATTTTTTGATTTATTGTAGAGATGAGGTCTCACTGCCCAGGTGGGTCTCGAACCCGTGGGCTCAGGCAATCCATTCACCTCAGCCTCCCAAAGGCGTGGGATTACAGGCTGAGCCACCGAGCCGGGCCCTAAGAACTTTAGAAAATGCAGGACATACCCTTATGGAAGTTGGAACTGGCATCCAATTCCTGAGCAAAACCCAAAAATGACAGACCATAAGAGATAAGATAGAGACGTGGGACCTCATTAAATTGACAAACTTCTGCAAAGCCAAAGAAACCATCAAGAGAGCAGGGAGACAGCCCACAGACTGGGAAAAAGTATTTGCCAACTTCATGTATGACAAAGGCTTAACATCAAGGATCTACAAGGAACTCAAACATGCTGAAAAGAAAAAAACAAACAACCCCATTACAAAATGGGCAAAATATATGAATAGACACTTCTCAAAAGATGCCGACAGATACATGAAAAATGTTCAGCCTCATTATTCATCAAGGAGTTGCAAATTAAAGTTACACTGAGATACCACCTAACTTCAGTCAGAATGGCCATCATGAATAACTCAAAAAATAACAGATGCTGGAGAGGATGTGGCGAAAAGGGAACACTTCTACACTGTTTGTGGGAGTGTAAACTAGTGCAGCCTCCGTGGAAATCAGTGTAGTGATTCCTACAAGTTCTAAAAGTCGACCTTCCATATGACCCCGCAATCCTCCTACTGGGAATATACCCTGAAGAACTCAAATCACTCTAGCAAAAAGATACCTGCACAAGTATGTTTATCACAGCATTGTTCACAACAGCAAGATCATGGAACCGACCGTGCTGTCCATCAAAAAAGAACTGGATTTTAAAATGTGGTACATATACACCGTGGAATATTACGTAGCCATAAAAAAAAGAAAATCATGAATTTTGCAGCAACCTGGATGGAATTAGAGTTTATAATACTGAGTGATCTTTCACAGAAAAAAAGATCTGAGTATCACATGTTCTCACTCATAAGTGGACCTTGAACAACTACCGTAATACTATAAGAAAAGGATTGACAGTGGCGGGAAACTATGTGGGGTGGAGACAGGGAGGGGCAGGGAGGTAGTATTAAAAGCAGTCAATATCTGTCTAGGGAAGGGAGGGGCACACCTCATCAACCTGGGTACCTGCATAGTGAATATTTGTAAACCTAACCCTTAACTGTACTCCACAATTTTAAGATAAAAAACACATATAATTTTTTAAAATTAGTCTAATTTGGTGGTGTGCACCTTTAGTTCCATCTACTTGGAAGGCTGAGTTGGATGGATTCCCTGAGCCCAGCAGGCCAAAGCTGTGGTGGTAATGATCATGCCACTGTACTCCAGTCTGGGTGCCAGAGTGAGACTCTGACTTAAAAACAGCAATAACAACAAACAAAAACAAAATAAAATGCAATCATTCTCTCTTCATTCATTATGATTCTACTAATTATAATCAAGCTAAGACTAATTTATTTGCAAAATAAGATTAGTTCTATAATGCCTTGATGCTTGAGTATAATCTACAACTTTCATAAAGTGTTTAAATTTCACGATCTTAAATAAATTTTTAAAGGAATTGTTAAAAGGCAGAATGCTATTGACAGCATATATTCAAATATTACTAGTAAATGTTTCCTAGTTTGTAATATTGTATAATTAGTAATTATTTCAGAGGCAATATTTCATTCATTTTTCAGGGGAGTAAAGTTTGATATAATTGGATTACATTCCTTATGCTGTCTGTAAAATTAATGCTAAAGTATTAAGTGTACAAGTGTTTTCAGAAAGTCATAATGAAATTTCATGCTGAAAAATAAAAATAAGTAAATAAATAAGAAATGTCTTTTTTTCCAACAATATGTTTGCCTGGATCAACTTGTCTTATATTCATGTCTGAGAAATAATTGAGTCCAAAAACCATAAATCCAGCCTGAAACGCAAAATTATCATTGTTTGTATGCTCTTTGATCTATAAGAGTAGGTTAATATTGTTGATTTAATGAAAGAAGTATATCTTAGGAACGTCAGTAAAATTCCCATATACTTAACTTTAAGATATTTACCTAGATGAACCCCTGATATTCACATGCTGTAAAAATGTTTAACAGGAAGATAACTTGAAATAATAACTGAGGAGGTATGATAGTTTTTACAAGTAATCTAGGTGTAGTTCTTAAAAGTAAGTGAATTAGGCAAATGTAACTGGGATGAACATTTATAAATAATTTTTTCATGAAATTTGAGATTTCAATGTTGTTATTTTTTTTAATTATTTTGAGTTGGAGTCTCACTGAGTGCAGTGGCATGCTAATGGCCACCGCAGCCTTGACCTTCTGAGCTCCGGTGATCCTTCTGCTCCAGTCTTCCAACTAGCTTGAACTACAGGCATGTGCTGCCACACCTGGCTAAATTTTTTATTTGTTGTAGAGATGAGGTCTCACCAAGTTGCCCAGGCGGGTCTCATACCCTTGGGTTCAGGCAATCCTCTCATCTCTGCCTTCCAAAGTGCTGGGATTACAGGTATGAGTCACTATGCCCAGCCACACTTCTTTCTTTGCAAATAAAATATTGTAATTTTAAAGACGAGTCCTTTTTGAATTCATTCATATGCGAGTCCTAGGGCTAGGATAGAAATTAGGGCTAGCGTCATAATTAGCATAAGATTAAGGTTTGTTGTTTGGGTGGCTCAGGGGAGAGGAAGGAGGAGAGCAATTTCTAGGTCAAATAAGAGAAAAGTAATAGCAATTAGGAAAAATTTTATAGAGAAGGGTAGACGAGCTGATTCTGTTGGGTCAAAGCCACATTCATAGGGGCTAGATTTTTCTGTATATATATTAAGTTGTAGGAGTCAAAATGCAACTGAGACCAGGAGTAATGCAAGTGTTATATTTATAACTAGTGATAAAGTTAAATTTATTGTTCCTTCCTGGGGTATACCAGGGCTAATTGATTGGAAGTCAATTGTACTAATTAATACTAAAGGGACAGGATCCTCATCAATAAATAGAGACATATAAGAATAGTCAAACTACGTCTACAAAGTGTCAGTATCAGGCGGCGGCTTCAAATCCGAAATGGTGATTGGATGTAAAGTGGAATTTTAATTGTCGGAGGAAACAAATGGTTAAAAAAGTTGAACCAATAATAACGTGGAGTCCGTGAAAGCCTGTAGCTATAAAGAAAGTTGAGCCATAGATGCCATCGGAGATAGTGAATGATGTTTCAAAATATTCTGACACTTGAAGTAAGGTGAAATAAATACCTAATATAATAGTAATTAATAGAGCCTGGAGTATTTGTTTACGATTACCTTCTAGTAGGCTGTGATGAGCTCAAGTAATTGAAACGCCTGAGGCTAGTAAAACAGATGTATTAAGTAAGGGTACTTCTAGGGGGTTTAGGGGATAGATACCTGTTGGGAGTCAGCAGCCTCCTAGTTCGGGGGCTGGGGCTAGACTGGAGTGGTAAAAGGCTCAGAAAAAGCCTGCAAAGAAAAATACTTCTGAAATGATAAAGAGGATTATACCATATCGGAGATCTTTTTGTACAATTGATGTATGATGGCCTTGAAAACTTCCTTCTCGAATAATATCACGTCATCATTGATATATGGTCAGTGTATTTGTAATAAGACCTAAGGTTAGAAGTATAAAGGAGTTAAAGTGAAATCATATAATAAGACCTGATGTTATAAGAGGGCTGAGAGGGCTCCAGTTAGCGGTCAAGGGTTAGGGTTAACTATGTGGTAGGCATGTGTTTGGTGGGTCATTATGTGTTGTCATGTAAGTAAAGGTTCACTAAGAGTGTAAATACGTAGGCTTGAATAAGGGCTACAGCTAGTTCTAGGATTGTCAGTAGTATAAGAATAATGAATGTTGTTGATGCTGCAATGGTATTAATTGATGACAGGACTAGAGTGGCTCCTCCAATTAGATGTATAAGTAAGTGACCCGCTGTGATGTTAGCGGTTAGTCGTACGGCTAGGGCTATTGGTTGAATGAAAAGACTAATAGTTTCAATAATAATTAATATAGGAATTAGGGGAATAGGGGTTCCTTGTGGGAGAAAATGGGCTAAGGATGCTTTGGTTTTGTAGCAGAAACCAGTAATTACTGCTCTTGCTCATAAAGGGATTGCTATACCTAAATTTATTGATAATTGAGTAGTTGGTGTAAAGGAGTGAGGCAACAGGCCTAGTAAATTTGTGGATCCAATAAATAAAATTAGGGAAATCAGTATTAGAGATCAAGTTTGGCCTTAATTACTGTGTATAGTCATTATTTGTTTAAGTACTAGTTGGATTAGTCATTATTGTAAAGAGATGAATCAATTATTAATTAGGCGGGTTGAGGTGGGAAATAAGATAATTGGGAATATAATAATTAGTACTACTACTGGTAGGCCTATTATTGTAGGGGTGATGAAAGAGGCAAATAAATTTTCGTTCATTTTAGTTCTCAAGGGGATTTAAATGTTTGTATTTTAATATTCATTAAGCTTGAATTGAGGGGATATATCAGTTTTGAAATGTTCAGTTGAAATAAAATGAAAAGTGTTAATGTTACAGATAAAACAGTAATAAACCATGTTGATGTATTTAGTTGGGGCATTTCACTGTGGAAAGATTAGTACTTTCAGTCTTTAACTTAAAAGGTTAATGCTGTATAAGCTACATAGTATTAATTAAGTTATTGATGTTGATCAATCTTCAAAATATTTTAGTGGTACTAGTTCTAGGATGATGGGCATGAAGCTATGATTGGACCCGCAAATTTCTGAGCACTGACCATAATAGAGGCCTGGTCAGGTTGATGTAAGTGTTGCTTGGTTAAGGCGTCTGGGGATGGCATCAGTTTTTAAGCCTAAAAAGGGTACAGCTCATGAATGAAGGACATCCTCTGATGAAATTAATATTCGAATTGGTATTTCTATGGGTAGGACTACACGGTTATCAACTTCTAGCAGTCGAAGTTCTCCTGGTTTGAGGTCTGTTGTAGGGATTATATAAGAGTCAAAGTTTAGGTCTTCGTAGTCGGTATATTCATAGCTTCAGCATCATTGATGTCCTATAGTTTTAACGGTTAAGGATGGGCTATTAATCTCATCTATTATGTAAAGAATACGTAGGGAAGGAAGAGCAATTAAGATAAAGATAATAGCTGGTAGAATGGTTCATACTGTCTCTACTTCTTGGGCATCTATTGTGCTTGTGTGAGTTAATTTGGTTGTCAGTATTAGGGTAGTGATATAAAGTACTAGTGAGCTAATTAGGAAAATGATTATTAAGGTATGGTCATGAAAATGAAGTAATTCTTCTATAATAGGGGAGGTGGCATCTTGAAAGCCTAGTTGAAGAGGATGTGCCATAAAAACACACAGGGATTTAACCCGTAATTTAACTTTGACAAAGTTATGTAATAATTTTACTAGTATTTTGTTATAAAAAAAGACATAGTGGTTATGGAGTTGGCTTGAAACCAATTTTAGGGGGTTCAATTCCTTCCTTTCTTGTGATTAGTAATACTTTTACGTAGGTAGGTTCTTCAAATGTATGATAAGGTGGGGGGCAGCCGGGAAGTCATTCAAGGTTTGTAGCAGGTAACTCAACTGCTAATACTTCTCGTTTTGAGGCGAAGTCCTTTCAAATTATAAAGACTATTAATATAACTGCGGTGAGAGAGATGAATGAGCCTATAGAGGAGATGGTATTTCATATAGTATATGCGTCAGGGTAATTGGAGTATCGTCAGGGCATACCTGATAATCCAAGGAAATGTTGAGGAAAAAAGGTTAGGTTAACTCCTACAAATGATTGCAAAATGGGTTTTGGCTCAGGTTGGGTGGAGGGTAAATCCTGAGAATAAGGGGAATCAGTGGACGAAACCTCCTATAATTGCGAATACTGCTCCTATTGATAGGACATAGTGAAAATGTGCTACTACATAGTAGGTGTCATGGAGGACAATATCAAGAGATGAATTGGCAAGGACAATCCTGGTTAGACCGCCAATAGTGAATAGAAAAATGAAGCCTAGGGCTCATAGCATAGCAGGAGATCATTTAATGTTGCCTCCATGTAGGGTTGCTAATCAGCTAAATACTTTTACGCCAGTTGGGATAGCAATAATTATGGTGGCAGATGTAAAGTATGCTCGGGTATCTACATCTATTCCTGCTGTGAATATATGATGAGATCAGACAATAAAACCTAGGAAACCAATGGATATTATGGCTCAAACTATTCCTATATAACCGAATGGTTTTTTTTCCCCAGAATAATAGGTTACAATATGGGAAATTATACCAAATCCGGGTAGAATAAGAATATAAACTTCAGGGTGGCCGAAGAATCAAAATAAGTGTTGATAGAGAATGGGGTCTCCTCCTCTAGCGGGGTCAAAAAAGGTTGTGTTAAGGTTTCGGTTAGTTAAGAGTATAGTAATTCCTGCCGTTAAAACTGGGAGAGATAGTAGTAGTAGAACAGCGGTAATTAGGACGGATCATACAAATAGGGGGTTTGATATTGTGATATAGCGGGAGGTTTTATATTGATGATGGTTGTAATAAAGTTAATAGAACCTAGAATAGAAGATACTCCTGCTAGGTGAAGAGAGAAGATAGTGAGGTCTACAGAGGCTCCTGCGTGGGCTAAATTTCCTGCTAGAGGGAGATAAACAGTTCAACCAGTTCCTGCTCCAGCTTCAACTATTGAGGAGGCTAGTAGTAGAAGGAAAGATGGTGGTAATAATCAGAATCTTATATTGTTTATTCGAGGGAATGCTATATCGGGGGCTCCAATTATAAGGGGTACTAGTCAATTGCCAAAGCCTCCAATTATAATGGGTATTACTATAAAGAAAATTATTACGAAAGCATGAGCAGTAACGATTACATTATAGATTTGGTCATCCCCCAACAGAGTTCCTGGCTGTCCGAGTTCTGCTCGGATGAGAAGGCTAAGGGCAGTTCCTACTATTCCAGCTCAAGCACCAAATAATAAATATAGAGTTCCGATGTTTTTATGATTGGTTGAGAATAATCAACAGTTAATGAACATAGGTAGGGGTAAAATGGCTGAAAAAAGCATTAGGCTGTAAATCTAAAGATAGGGGTGGAGTCCCCTTTTTACCAAGTCCTGAGGTGAATATCATATTGAATTGCAAATTCAAAGAAGCAGCTTCAATTCTGCCGGGACTTCTCCTGCCTTTTTTTTCTTGGCGGCGGGAGAAGTAGATTGAAGCCAGTTGTATAGGGTATTTAGCTGTTAACTAAATTTTCGTGGGGTTGGAGCCCACCAATCTAGTGTGAAGGATTTAGCTTAAGTTAAAGTGACTGATTTGCATTTAGTTGATGTGGAGTGAGCCTCTGCAGTCCTTAATAATAGGGGTACAGGAATTAAGCATATATTAGCTTACTTAGGGCTTTGAAGGCTCTTGGTCTAGTTAACCTAAATTCCTATTCCAGTGGCAGGAGTGTGGGAGATAGGGGTAAAAGTAAGGTAGATAAAGTTGTTAGGGTGGGTACAATGAGTATTAGTTTTGTATTTTCGAATTGTCATTTTATTTTTGTATTATTGTTGACTAGGAATATGGTTA